>NC_056727.1:1227183952-1227406411 GCF_019279795.1 Protopterus annectens | reverse complement strand
ATCAAGACAGGATGTCTATGGGTGGGGATTACTCAGATGTAGAATCTTATTCTGTTGCTGCAAGTTTTAACTCTATTATAATCTGGATGGACTCAGGGTGGCCACGGTGGTGCAGCAGTTAGCATTGCTGCCTCACAGCAAGAGGTTCTCTAGTTCGATCCTAGGCTGGGGTGCCTTCTGTGCCGAGTCTGCATGTCCTCCCTGTGGTCACGTGGGTTTCCTCCATGTGCTCCAGTTTCCTCCCACATCCCAAAGACATGTTGTAGGTGGATTGGACACTCTAAATTGGCCCAAGGTGTGAGTGTGTGTATGTGTGTGCCTTCTGTGGAAGGTTGGGCACTGGGCTGGCAACCCGACACCATAAAACTCCACTGCCAATCATGAGTGGACAGGTGATCCGCTGTGGTGACCCCTAACCGGGAAAAGCCAAAAGAAGTAGAAGATGATACTCTGGATAGACTCAACTTATACGAGTCAATGAAAAAACATTCAATAGCAGATTTTATTAAATTCTTATAAGTTTATCAAATATGATAACTTAGAAATATGTAACAATCCTTTCATCTGGTTAATAAAATTTACCTTATAGAAGGAAATTAATTTCAGTCTTTTGACTCGGTATATATGAAATCAGTTCTTAAAACAGTTAAGCAATATGTTTTTAAAACTCCTTTAATACCAAAATTGAAATTTTTTTGCTATCCCATTGCACACACCTCTCGATTTAAGGAAACCCAGAACAATGTTAAAATGAATGTACTAAAAAAAAAATGGATTAGTTTTATGGCCTGATTGCTTTAAAAATGCTAAAGCTAAGTTGCCAGAATATTTAATGAAAGGTTATAAGTTGTAGGAATCTGAAAACCAGTTAATATTATCCATCAGTAAGAAATTAAATAAATTTGTAGGTAAGGCAAGTGTAGAGGAATAGAACACTATTCCCCATTATATGAATATGTGAATGCATCATTGAAGGTAAATTGACCTACAATGGAAGCTTGTCCAAGTCATATAAGTTAATTATAAATAATAATAATTTTGATGCGGAATTCTGGAACTTTTTTGATAATAGTGGATTGAGTGACTCAAAAGATGGTAAGAATAAAACTTACTTGTCCCAAGATGAACTGAGGTGGGCTACCAGCCACAACTTTGAACTGAGATACCAGATAACTAGAAGCTTCTGAGCTTCCCAGAAACAATGTTACCTGTTTTTTGCTTAATTATACTATTTACTGCAGTTTTATTGTCTGCCTCCTCCTTTAATACTGTATTTAAATACTGTGCACTAAACTACTCTGTTGTACTGCAGTTGTCTGCCGTGCTGTGCCTGTTGAATCATATTTTATTGCTTAGCTGTCTTTGCTATTTTCACTGTTTAAGTATTTGCTAGTACCTTTCACTGTTGCAAAGCAATCTGTTGTGCTTGTTCTGCTTTTCCCGCCAAGACGTATTAAAATAACTGATCTGTTTGCTGTTTAAAACATTCTTTAGAGTCTCATTGCTGTTTTTATACTATTAAAAGCACTTTTGTTGTGTCTCACTGCTATTTTTATGCTGTTAAATATTCTCTAGTGTTTCCCGCAAAAACTAGGGTAGCTAGAATCTGTAGTATAGCCCAGATACAGGTTTGCTGCCTTTGGGTCTGTTTGTAGTGGCTGTTAGTTCTGACTACTTTTTGCAGGCCATCTTTGAATGGAAAGGGCCCTTCTGCACTCTAATGAGAGAAATATGCTGATTGGATCCTGTCTAGTGAAGGGTGGTTAGTCTAAGGCTTGGAGTACGCATCCTCATTGCTCCTTTGGATCCTTTTTAATGTTTTTTTTTTGCAAGTTTTTAGCTTTTGGTATTTAAGCTCTGCATTTGAGCTGGTTTCTGCTTGTTTTCCCACTGTGCAGCACCACTCACTGCTGTGCAATTGTACTCCATAGCCGGACAGATAAGTTTTGACAATTTTTCCTTTAGACGCGTTAGTGTACTCCTCATCCTTAGTACTTTTCCAGTCAAAAAAATACTGTGACTTATTAAACTGCCAGCAAGAAAACCCTCGGCAGAGGTTTCCATCCACTGAACACCTCCTTGATTGGCCCTGAAAAGTCCCCCCCTTGTAATAACAGTTCTTCATCCTAGCATTATGGACAGTTGGACTACCCTTGTTTCTCCTGCCAACCTTGTTGACTTGGGTTTCCTGAGGCAGTGTAGCAATTGCCTTATGTACACGGACAACCCTCTACTAATAACGCACTCTAATACAGAGTGCGAAAGATGTATCTGCATCAAGAATCTTGAATCCCTGTGCTCTCGCCCTCGAAACAGTAACACTGAAGATGTTGTTAACCCACCCACCACTAGTCTTGCACATAGTATCACTACTCATCAAACACAAAAATCAACATACATGGAGGTTCTCTTAAAAAAACTTTCCAAAACGCCAGAGACCTTCAAAACACGAGACTGCTACAACTAACACAGTTCCCACAGCACCCATGATACATAATAACACCATTGTCTCACCTACCAAGCCTGTAAGGTGCAACACTCAAAAAACAAATTTTCTTGTCATTGTAGACTTCACAGTGAGACACAGGATGTCCCAATCACCAGGCTGGACAAGGAGAAAGTCATGGTCAGCTGCCTGTCCAGTGCCGGGATTCAACAGATTACACATGTACTTGGGTCTGTCAGCAACAAGTGCCATTATGACTCTGTCACAGTTCATGTTGGCGTGAACAACCTGAGACATACCTCACTGGACTATATGAAGAGAGTCATGGTCAAGCTGTCTGAGTATGTGTCCAAGGCAAGTATGTTCCTAGCCTTGAGCAGCATACTACCCTCAACTAGAATGATGCCACAGTATAAACAAAAAAATTATTGATTTCAATAATTGGCATAGTTTTTGATGCCATTCAAAGGAGATATAGTTTCTGTCAGCCTGGGAAGTCATGGTTGTCAAACCTCGCTGCTTTGCCAGAGACGGTTTGCACCTGTCAGCACTAGGCTTTCAGCTGCTGGCAAAGGCTCTTGTCTCCTCCATAGTGCCTTTTTTAGGCAGGGTCTCAAAAACAAACTTACTGACATGAAATTTGCCAGTCATAACAAAATAAGGGTTATGCTGCTAAACACTAGGAGCTTAAACCAACAACTACACACCCAGGAAGCATTTATGTCACTGGAAGATGCAGATGTCTGTGCAGTCACAGAAACCTGGTGCAAGGCCTCAGAGAGTGCCCTGCCCTTGCAAGGCTACAATACTTTTCACACCTTCAGACTGCAAAACAAATGTTTGAGAACCAAAGGAGGCAGTGTTTCTATGTATATTACAGATAAAGTCACCTCCCATCTAGTTATACTGGACAACTCCATTGAGTTACTCCAAGTTCAGGTTACTGTGGTTAAGACTCCCATTCAAGTCATAGGCAGTTATAGATCCCCCTCCATGGGTCATGACGCTCACGAAGCTTACTTGACCAAACTGGGGTCAATCCAAGTATTCCCAAATACTCTGGTTATGGGGGATTTCAATTATCCCACTCACTAGTGCAAAAGTTCCTTGACTTTGTTAACTTAAATGTCCTGGAACAAATTGTTCCTACCCTGAGAAGAGGAACAAACATATACTAGACCTGGTTCTCACTAACATGACAAATAGAAGAACTGCCATAACAGTCGGACCCTCATTAGTTAAATCTGACCACAAATCAGTCATCTTGGAGCTGATACTAACACCAGATCTCACAAAGGGCGAAGTCAGACTAAAAAACTTCACCAAGGCAAACTATACCCTCCTAGGTGAAGGTATAAATGCATTCAAAACCCCATACCCAGCTAAAAGTGGTAACTACATAGGTTCATAGGTTCATAGATTAGAACTAGGCTAATTGCCCTTGCGAGCCATTTTAAGCCTAGCCAATTATCCCCTGTGAGACTCAAACCCTGTACCTGATGTTTGTAAGGCAAACACCTTAACCATTAGGCCATCCTCCCAACCCAATCGAAGCTTATACTAAAGCCCTGTACAATCACTTGCATAAGTATATTGACTTGGCTGTTCCAGAAATAATCAAAGCCAGATCCCCAAGTAAAAACAAGCTGCCATGGTGGACATCAGAAAACTTTACAATAAATGCAAAAAGTTGCTGTCCAAGAAAACAAAGGTGAGGCCCCAAGAATGGAAAAGCACCCTCCTCAGCCTCAACAGGCAAATAAGACATTGTGTCAAGTCCTCTAAGGGCATCTTTGAGAAAAATTTAACAAGCACAGACAAGGATAACCACAAGGTCTTTTAAAGGTATGTACATAGCCTAAAAGGTAAGACCTAAGCATGTGCAGAACTAGTGGCTAATGATATCACACACACTGACCCCACATAGATAGCAAAACTGCTGCTGGATAAGTTTGGTGAAAATGTCACTCCCTTATCCCCTCCAAACTTCTCTCAAACCCTGCCCCAACCCCCCCCCCCTCACCCTACATATCTGAAGAGCAGATAACTAAAGCCTTTCCAAGGCAAAAAACACAGTCTCTATTGGACCAGAAGGTATCCCAGGCTGTCTTCCAAACAGGCTAAAATATGAACTAGCATCACCGTTAAGTACCTTTTTCAATCATAGCTTAACCACAAGCTTTGTTCCTGCAGAATGGAGAACAGCAACAGTTGTTCCCCTCTACAAAGGTGATTTAGCAACAGACCCAGGGAATTACAGACCCATAAGCCTTACCAGCCTCATCTGTAAGGCCATGGAATGTACCATTATGGACCTCATAAATAGACATAGACGACCTCCAAACCCTGGATCCATCCCAATTTGGCTGTTAAATATGGTGGATTTCTTTGAAATGTGACAAGGGCAAATATGTGCACACAGCATACCTGGACTTGGCAAAGGCTTTTGACACAATCCCACACTCAGGCATTACAGATAAACTTAGCAAACTGAATTGTCATAAGATGGGTTGCCAACTGGCTGACAAACTGGACACACACTATCAAAGTGGGTGACTCCACTGCAGACCTGTCACCAGCGGGGTACCACAAGGATCATTGCTGGGCTCCCTACTGTTTGGTAGATACTCTTCAGAAGTTCAGGTCAAAACTAAGGGGTTGTGGCTGACCAAGTTTGTGGATGACTGCAAACTAGGTACAATTATTGAATGCCCATATGATGTCAGTGTACTCCAGGAGTGTCTTACGCAGACCAATGACTGGTGTCTTAGTCATGGTCTCAAACTGATTGCAAAGAAATGCATCATCATTCTCTTCAGCAAAAACAATGTCCCTTTCACATTATCAAATCAACAACAATACCCTAAGTTCCTACAAAGTGGTAAGGGAACTGTGATCTTAACTTTGACTACCATATATCTACTGTAGTAAGGAAGGCTTTCTGCATGGCACAATTGATTAGTAAAGGAATCACCTTGAGAGCAAAGGAGGTTATAACCCCTCTATCTTCAGAACTAATCAGGCCCATAATTGAGTATGATACCCCATTTAACATGTACCTTACAAAGCATCTGCAACAACTGGATAGACCTCTGAGGTTTCTAACAAAGAAGATCAAAGAACCTCCAGCACGTGCCTTACACAGACAGACTAAAGTCTCTGTCACTATACTCTATATTGTATAGACTTCTTAGGAAAGACTTATGCCTGGCTTACAGAGCAATCTCAGACCCAAACCAAATGAACTTGCTGCACATCCATAAATCAAACAGGACTAGAGCTACCCATTCCAGGGACCTAAATATGTCCTGCGACTTAAATAGGACATGCTAGAGGGACAGATTTGTCTGCCAGCAACTGCTGCGTCTTTTCATGTGAAACAGAGCAGCTCTATGACACTGTTCAAAAGAAACCTGTTTGAGTGAATGGAGCAAAATAAATTCTTACCAGGGATAGCGCCCACAACCCTACTGGACATGGGCAGTCATTACTAAATGCAGTCCTGGGCAATGACTAGCGTGTCTGTGGTATTATATTGGGATGAAACTGGTAGGCTTGAAATGACCTCTGGGTTGATAGCCTAGTAAACTCCTATGATCCTATGAACACTTAGTCAAACTTCTTCAAGTTTATACTGGAAAGTTTTTATGTTGAAATGTATACTTAGAATATAAAATTTATAAGTTTAGTAAAATTACTTCAGTCTGTTGGTGATGTAGTAAAGATGTAAGAGCTGATTGGACATGCATGTTTATGGATTGTGAAAAATTAAATGTATATTGGGAAAAAATAAGTGCCTTTTTTTAAGGCCTGATAATTGTTTGTCAAGTAGATCTGTAATACTAATGACTGTTCCACTTCCTTTATCTGTAAAAGCCAAACAACAAAAATGTTCTGGAGTGTCGTGGCTGTAGCTAGAAAAGTTGATACAAAAATTTGGAAATTTAATTCAGGCCCTACATTCAAATAATTTTTAAATTTAACAGCACTACTATGTAAAACTGAAAATGAAGTTATCAGAATAAGATCTACAAGTCATACTAAGACTTTTAGTGCTTGGGATAGCCTTGAAATGTTGCTATTGAAATACCAAGACTCTTAATGTGTTAATATTACCTTGACGAGTCAGTGAATTCCTAACACTGTATAACAGTATGTGATGTTGAATTTCTTCCTTTCTGTGTATACATATTGCAGATATATTACATTTCTTAAAAAAAATATGAGCATATAAACTTTCTTTGTTTTAAATAAAACCCAAACTATAATTACTTTTTCCAATTTTTCAAGAGGTTCAATCAAGGGTTGAGAAATGTATTCTACTTCTTGAAACACCAGCAATAAAAACTATTCTTATGAAAAGGAATACCTGAAAATTCATTGTCTTCATATCCTTTTGTCTTCTCATTAAATATTTGCAGATCGTACTCCTGAAGTAGAGTTTCAGTTAATTTGGCAACAGAAATGATATTCTGCCTCTCTCCTATACACGTGTCCATGTCTTGGGGGGGGCTGACACATCCTTATAAGTTCTACATCAGTAGCATTTCATAAAACAGTTTGATAAGTTATATTCATGGCCATACCAAAAAGTGAAGTACTGAGAGGAACATTCTTGTGTGATGCCCCCTCTTCATTTAAACAGCAGGTCCAGATGGCCCTTAATAAGAAGTCTGGTTGAAAAATTACCTGTTTAATGCACTTCGTAAATAATGTTTCAGAATCATAAAGATCAAATATAAACAATAACAAAATGTACTTTGTATATTTTATATATTTTCATATAATATCTCATCATGTGCCTATGTCCATTGAACATACCCATCTACCTACTCATAGAGAACAACATAAATAGATAAATTGTTATTCTCCTTAAGTTTTGTACAGATGTATGTTGAAAGACAACATACAACTTCATTCAGTATCACATTTTTAACTCATCATTTGTCGCCTCACAGCAAGAGGTTCTGCAGTTCAATTCTCGGCTGAGGTGCCTTCTGTATGGAGTCTGCATGTCCTCCCTGCAGTCATGTGGGTTTCCTCTGGATGCTCCAGTTTCCTCACACATTCCAAAGACATGCAGTAGTGGATTGGACACTCTAAACTGGCCATAGGTTAGTGTGTGTGTGTGAGTGGGTGGTATAAATGAACTACAGCGGCAGGGCTAGCCACCCGGCATTGTAAGCTTTGGCTCGAGATTATTGTCACTGCTGAAGTGACACCCCGACCCCATGGGAAAAGGGGTTGAGGATGGATGGATGGATTTTAATCTTAAATTAATAATCTTAGCTTGCAGCTTGTAATCAGAATATATCATTGCAGGGGGTTCTAGTTTTCTGTTCTGTTTTCTTCCTCCTTCCATAAGAACTTGATTGTTCCATCATATTGTACTGAAGGAACAATATCTGCACAGAATACGACTCTGTAAACATTTTAGTTAATACTCTTTATTTATGAGGGTTTTATGTCCCACTGTTTCCAGGAACTCTCTGTATACTTCCATTAAAACAAGCCGTATTTCAGGTTCAGTTATAGCTCTATTGAAGGCCTTATTATTGCAAAGTTAACTGTTTCAAATAATTAGTCAGTGTTGCTGACCTCTGCAACAAATTGTCAAAACTTTTTCTTTCAAATGAGACTCTCCCTTGTTATCAGGTAATACCCGCAACATCATCTTCCAATTTTTAATTGTTTGGGCATACAAAACAGAGTCCTCCTCTTTAGTACCTTGTAACTTAAAGGATGGTACATCATGTAGTTCTCTTCTGTGTACTTACTGTTCCACACATCTAATTTCATTCCTATTACTCACTCAAATTCCACTCATCCAAATCAACTGATTTTTTTTTTTTAATTTTGCTTTCTTTTCTATTCAGTTATTCTGTTTACTTACAAACATATTATGACCAAATAATCCCACCAAACTCTATTTAGATTGTCTCCAGTAAGTGAAATAAATAAATTTCTCATCCCTTGACCGTTTCAGCAGTCCATCCATATCAATGTTAAAAAAAATCAGGTCTTTAGTATGCTATATTCAGAGCCTGATAATTTGAAAGGCTAGATTTAGCTAATTTTGTCTTGCTCTTCTTCAGAATTTTAGAGCAAATAAAAAAAAAATCAGTTCATATTGCTAAGTTACCTTTGTGGTACGTAGATAATCAGCCCATAGACTAATCACTCTGGATATCCACACTCCGCTCCCACCCCCAATCAAGGAAACCACCATGAACATCTTTTCAAAAGCAAACTTCACGTTACTTAAGACCGAGGTGGAAAGGTTCACAGCCCCCATGCTAAAGGACAAGCTGCTGAAACCTTTACAAAGGCACTCTATGAGCATATGCAGGAATGCATGGATCGTGCTTTCCCAAGTAAAACCAAGACTCACTCCTCCAAGAAAAGGAAACCAGTCTGGCGGACCCCTGCCATAAACAAGCTATACAACAGGAGGAGGAAAGACATCCCTGATCAGTATCAGCAAGAAACTACGATCCCTCATTAAATCATCCAAGGCTAGTTTCTAAAGAAAAATTGCCAATGACTCCAAAGATAACCACAAAGCGTTCTTTAGTTATGTCAAGACCCTAAGTGGAAACTCTCAGATCTGCTCTGAGTTAGTGCAGAATGGCACAAAATACACTGAACCAACTGATATTTCAAACATTCTGGCAGACAGGTTTAGTGCAAACTTCACCCCCTTCTCACCTCCTAAAGGGCTCATAACCATACCAGAAGAATGTAGGGCCCCGTCAATCACTGACACACAGGTTAAAACAGCCCTATCCAAAGCCAAAAACACAGCTTCAGTGGGACCGGACGGGGTCCCAGGCTGTGTCTTACAAGAGCTCCAAAATGAACTAACCCCTCACCTAAACACACTGTTCAAACTCAGCCTCTCTACAGGCTATGTACCCACAGAGTGGTGCACAGCAACAGTTATCCCACTCCACAAAGGTGGAGCCACAACGGACCCTCTCAACTATCGCCCTATAAGCCTGACTAGTCTGGTCTGCAAGGCTATGGAACGCATCATCATGGAACTCATTAATAGAGACATTGGGAACCTCCAAACCTTGGACCCTACCCAGTTTGGCTTTGTTAAGGGCAGATCATGCCTCCTAAACCTGGTGGACTTCTAGAGATGGTTACAAAGGCATTAGACGAGGGAAAGGAGGTCCACACAGCCTACCTAGACCTTGCAAAGGCTTTTGACACCATTCTCCATTCTAGTATTATAGACAAGCTCACCAGCTTGAACATAAACCCCTACGGATAGAACCCACATGGTGAGAGTTGCAGGCTCTATGTCCGACTCTAAACCGGTTACAAGTGGCGTCCCCCAGGGCTCATTCCTAGGACCCCTTCTGTTTGGTATATACTTCTCAGAGGTACAGGCAAACATAGGAGGAGTATGGCTGACCAAGTTCGCAGACAACTGCAAACTAGGGGCCATAATTGATTCTCTGGCTGATACAGACACCCTCCAGATGGGTCTCACTGAGACGGATACCTGGTGTCAAAATCATGGCCTCAAGCTAAATGCCAAAAAGTGCATAGTCATCCCCTTTGGAAAAAACTAAGTACCCATGAACTACCACATAGGTGGTAGTCCCCTAAATACAGAAAATGTAATGAGGGATCTGGGGACCCAAGAAGATAGTAATCTCTCCTTTGATGATCATATTGCCAAGGTGGTTAGAAAATCCTTCTATGTGGCCCACCTAATCACAATAGAGTTCGCATCTAGAACAAAAGATGTTATTGTGCCTCTCTACTCATCACTCATTAGACCCATCATAGAATACAATGCCCCATTTGGAATGTACCTTACAAGACACCTGCAACAGCTGGAAAGGCCACAAAAGTACCTCACCAAGAGGATTACTGGCCACAAACAGATGCCCTTTGCAGCCCGGCTCAAGAAACTCCAGCTGTACTCTGTTGCATACCGCTTACTCAGAGGTGATCTCTGCCTGACATACAAGGCCATGTCCAACCCAGAATTGATGGACATGTTCCACCTAAAAAAAACAAAACAAATCCCGGAGAGCCACACGCTCTAGAGATATAAACCTCACCACAACGATAAATAGGACATGCTGGAGGGATAGATTCCTATCCCAGAGACTTCCCATGCTTTGGAACAGGATTCCAATATACATTAGGCAGAGCCCCTCACTAACACTCTTCAAGAGAAACCTTGACGGGTGGATGGGCAACAGAAAATTTACCCATGGGATCACTGCAGTGGCTCTGCTGGACAGCGGCACAGGGAACTAATCTAAGGGGGTGGCGAAAGCCAACACATTCTGGCTAGGCTTATAAATGCCCTTGGGCAGATAGCCTAGTACTTACCTATGAACGTATGGGCTCAGAAGATAAAAATCATTTGTACAGAACTGAACATCCTTCTACTATTTGCCACATCTTTTCCTTTTAATATTGCACTTGTAGAAAAATGAAAAATTCCAGCCTAAATGAAGTTATGATTTCATGAAACATAAGCTACAGGAGCTTTCCAACATTGCACTGTTGATACAGGTATGAGATAAGCATATGTTGTTCTTAAAAAACAGAGAGACAACTCAATCCATAACAGTTACATTTAAAGCAGTGGCATGCAGCCCACTAACACTCCTCCACATCACTTGACCCAGTACACTCTATATACAGCCACTGCCTCTTTTCTAATTCACTGAATTTTCTTAACAGCATGTAGCAAAATAAAACTACTCTTCTTTTTAAACCATTCCACTATAGCCCATCTTCTAAACACATTTCCCATGCTGTTTGTAGTTAGGCTGAATACCTACATCTTCATCCTCGTTTTTTCTCAGTATTTTCTCTCTTATTTGACCCACTCACCAGTGGAACTGCACGTGTCAGACCCAACCCCCTCCCCTGCCAGCTATCCTCAGACTGTTTCTGTAAACCTGAGAGCCTGTTTAGAAATTATAGCAGAAACTAAAAGAACCAAAGTGTTAACATCTTGATTTTCAGTCCCTCATTGCTTGCAAGTTGCATAGCATTTCTATCGTCTTTGTTCCTGTATAACATATCCTTTTGTTCAACCATGTTAATATTTAATTTATTTGTTTTGGCCATTAACCCAAAATGGCCTTCAGACACACATCTGGTACCATTTTTAGTGTAAGCCACCTGCTCACATTCATCACAGAAGCTTTGTTGGCTGTTAGGTTTATATGTATTCCTTCTGTCCACATTCAAAATATTTCTTAGGAATATCTGTATTCCCAATGACACACTTTTAACCATTTATTTGATTCTCAGTGTTTTTAAAGTATTATTTCCCACAATTAGTTCAGTTGTAACTTCTTCCCAGTTCACTGTCCGTAAGCCAATGTCTGTTCTTTAGCTGAGTGAAGTCAGCTGCACCTTTGTACAAGTTACTCAATTCATCAGTAATGCCATGTTCTCCAAAATAAACTTTTCTGGAAAATGCTTGCATTCTACACCTTTTTATTCAGATGTAAATCATACACCACAAGCAGGGCTCCCTGCTTTTTCTGTTCCCATACTCTGTACAGGGGTGTGTGTGTGTGTGTGTGTGTGTGTGTGTGTGTGTGTGTGTGTGTGTGTGTGTGTGTGTGTGTGTGCGCGCACCAACCCCCCCCCCCCCCCCCACACACACACATACACCTAGAATGATATAAATTAGTTTGTTTTGAAAATGCAAAACAACTTTTACATGCAGTGTGTGAAATTCTGACCATAAAACTACCCCTTTTCTTAAATTAGTGTGATCCATGGGGGGACCCTACTTGCTTTAAAAGTCTAAATCTCAACAGAAGAGATCCCTGATCTAAACAAAATTCTGTTCAGGACTCCAGTTGCTTGTTAGAGTTCCCTGTAGTTTAAAATGTCACTACAGTTGTCCATGATCATCTAGGACTATTTGAAAACATCCTAAAGTACCTAATCTTGTGAGATTTCCATTTTCCTGCAAGTCCATAACTAGTGTTTTTCAGCATTCTGAGTTGTTTTCAAATCTGTTGCTTAATAATGCATTATTGCCAGTACTTGGGGTATAAGCCTACAGTTTATCCATCTGTAGTAATTTTTCAGTGGATAAAACTTCCTCTTGCAAAATGGTGACAGTAACAGTGTTTTCTTTTGCTGCAAGAGCTCCTGCTGCCATGTTAGACTTCATGCTCCAGACGATGTTATGCAAAGGCACCTCCTGGTGCTGACTAGTGAAATTTCCCCAGTATCCAGGCCAGATTTTTAAACAGTGACTAGTGGAAATAACCCAGTTAGCAGAAAGTAAATAATTAAAGAAATGTTGGTCACCCTAATGTGTCCACTTATTAACTTAGCCACATATCTGAACAATTAAACCCTGCACTCTTGTAAGTTGTACTTCCAGTTGCTCTGATGTAAATCTGATCTTTTCTGTTTGTGACCTGTTTACATGAAGACAGTAAATGATCTGTTAGACTTGGCTGCATTGCATTTGCCATGTTATTTGGGTGATAGATTTGAAAAGTAACACCTTCACATTGTGGAGTCAGGGGAAAAAAGTCTCACTGTCTTAATGCCTTCCAGATAAGAAAAGTGAAACAAATTTTCAGAAAGTCAATACAGCACACCTTGTGTTTTGAGATGGTTTGGACTGTCAGATATGCAGAGGTGAGGGTGGGGAGGGGCTATTAGTACCACATTTAAAGCATGGAGTCCATCCTCAGGATAGCAGGATCCCAGACTGCACAATAGCAAGAAAAGAACATATTTCCTACCCTGCTTTAACATTTGTCTTTTACTGGCATGTTGATCAGTTGTCCTCTTGATTGACTGCAGTCAGCAGAACAGCTCTTGACCAAATGCAGAATATATCTACATTAATGGACCCGAATAAATATATGTATCTGCACACATACACATTAGCATAGAAGAGTAGCAGAGTTGTATGGCAACTGCATTTGTGTACACATAAAGCCACATTTGTCGATAGACGCTGTTGCAAGGGGAATCTCCCACCTCTCGAGGTCCAGAGTACAGTGACCATGGAGTTATTTTAAATAGGTGAAGGGAGAAGTAATGGACTTAATGAAGGGTACTCAGCCTAAGTACAGAGTGGGAAATGTGTTTAGAAGAAGGGCTGTAGAGAGGCTCAGATCTGAAATTATATATCCTTTTAGGAACAAGTTATTATCAGGTCTGAAATTGGTCAGCCTTATGGAAATAATAAATTATTGTGGTTCACTTGGTATGACCAGCCAAGTTGGATTATGATGATCAGGAGAGGCTGCTAAAAACTTTATGGGACAGTGCATAACGACATTTATAGGAAATTACTATGAAGATAGTGTGGAAGATCTGTCTGTCAGAGCTATCATAATTTTAATACACTCGCTTGTGAAAAGCTATGTGACTCAAATTGGTGTGATGAACCTCAGAGGCTTTTATTTATTTATTTCACATTTGTTGACTGAGAATGTCTGTCTGAGCTTGTACCCTTTTTCAACAGAGGCCCGAAGAGAAAAGCTCCACAAAGTATTACATACACCAGAAAAATGTTTACAAACAGTACAGTATACATGAGGTAATATAAACATGCGTTATAATGCTTGGATTCCCACTTGTAGCATGAGAGTTTAAAAGGTGTTATTTACAAAAAAGACAATAAAACAATATGTTAAACTCATTCATATATTTCCAATGCGTATTGAATTCCCCATTTAGAGGGGAAGTAAAGACAATTAACTCAGTGTTTAAAATAAGAGTACCGCAAGCACTGTATATCAAATCTTAGTTCTTCTAGGCAACAGCATGTACATCAGTAATCAGAAGTGTATGGGAAGTTGATAGAGAGAGCAGGTGATAGAAAAACATTGTGTCGAGAAAAAAAGCAGCAAAGTGGTGCAGATATTAGGAAGAAGCAAAACATTTAAGTATTATAAGTAAACAAGAATGGAACAGGAACATAAACTTGTACAAATTAAGTTGAGGGAGTTCAAGTCAGCAAGAAAAAAAATATCAGAATAGAAAAATATCAGACAGAGAGAAGGAAGAAGAGCTACTGGTGAGCCATGTCCACTGAAATAATTTTCAGTGGTGCTTTTTGTTCTGTGTATAGTTTACACTGAAACATAATGTTACAAGATTAAAAAAAAAATAAAATATTGCTACTCCCTGTAATGTAGAGTTCGCCAGTGCAGGCGTTCTGACCCAAGTCACTTCATCGGTGTATATTATTACCATGTACATTCTTGAAAGTGTAACATATAACTTAAACATAAAAAATTATGTCAGTAATTAGAGTATGACTGCATACATATATGAAATGCAACATCTTATAGAAGTTGCTTGTGCAAATACAAACTTTGAAGAGGATGAAGTAAATATGCTCTAACAACTAATAACATTTCCTGCATTACTATCCATGTTTCTTCCCAATAACTAAATAATTATTTGAACATCTTGAATATATTAACTAACTCAGATGAAATCTTTAAACTGTGAGATACAGAAATATAATTAAGATTTAACCATTGCATTCCAGTGCTTTCCTGAGAAAGCTCACTTGAACTGTCTCTGCTGTGGAACAGACTGCTGTGAGGGAGAAGCAAAAATCTTGGTTTGTGTAGCTCATATTGTTGTCCTGTTTAACTGCAATATGTATTTTATTTCACTGTATAATTAACATTCTTTTGCTTTGAATACTAAAGTTCTGGTTAGGAGAAAAACAAAAATGTATGTCTTGGTGATGAATGATGGAAGGAGCTATAACTTTCTTGGAAAACATTGAATTGCTTTAAATAAAGTAACTTGAACTGCCTCTGCTATGAAGTAAACTGCTGTGTGTGAAAATTTTGTGTCCTTAAACCCAGTGTCTCTGGAGCTGCCCGACCATTTTGTCAGTCTGAACACAAAATTCTCTTCCATTGGCTGTTGAGGTCTATATTATGTTATCGAATACTCATGTATTCGAAGACGTAATAGTCAACCCCTAATTGTCGAAAACGTTAAACATTTCAATGGAGATCACCGTACAGTGCGGAAATGGAAGTTTTCCATTGTCTGCATTGTATGGCGATCTTGGAGTTGGTATATTTAAGCAGCAGGGGTGTGAGGGGTGCAGCCCCCCATGAGTGGGGTGCAGGGGGCCTGCTTACAGCATTTAAATGGTTTGTTTGGGTGGGTTTTTGTACTTTTTTTTGTTCGACATTTGACGGTTTCGACAATTAGGGGTCGACTAGTACATTTTCGAATACATGAGTATTCGATAACGTAATATAGACCCACCCGGCTTTTGTTGGCAAACAACTCCCTCATGTTTATACATACCTCTTAACCTTGAAACATCAAAAATCTGGACAAAGGCCCATGAAAAATAGGTACAAATCTGTACGCTGATTAACATAAAATTTGCATGCATAATTATGTGACCCCGCCCACTACACTGGGACTGTGGGATACCAACTTTAAAAAGCAAACTGAAGAACAGACAACCAAAATATGGCTCACAGTCCAGACCCTTTAGTAAATGGTAAACATTTTTTTAAATATGTAGCAGTGATGTTCGCTGGGAAGGGAGAAGATGATAAACCTTAGGATTTTGTTTTTGGTGACTTGCAGTATGTGGGTTTTCTGGTAAAAAGTAGGGAATTTAATGGTAGACAGTATTCTAATTTTAGCAAAAAAATAATATAGTTTGCTAGGACCACCAAAAGTCATTCTCCATGGCCTACTGATCAGTGGCATAGCTTGAGTTTGTGCTGCCCGGGGCTGTCTTTGAGTTTGACCCCCCCCTCACAAAATCATGGTTGAGTGGGGCTCCCCATATACAGCCCTCCCCCATGCAGCCATTCCAATGTCCCATTACTTGGCTATTTCACCCTATTTACCATGAACACTGTAATGTGAGTACTGCTTTACTTGTACGATGATTTGGATTTCATTTAGAACTTTTATTTTACATCTTATAGCACAAGCAGTAATACACATCTGTTAAACAAAGCAATACAGTCTCACAATGAAAATAGACTTAGCATTAAAACGTCTCTGCCCTTGAAACTCACTAACCCACATTCAAAGAAAATGCATCTGGCCGGTAGCGGATAAAGGTTACCTGGCTGTTTTCAAATCATAGGCCCCTTGAACATGAAACATACATGAGTTCTTTGATACACCTTCCTGACTGTATTAAATTACATTACTTGTGTAATACAACGCACATTTGTTAGAGCGCGTTTTAAATGTATTGTTTTGAACATTTTTCCAGTAAGTAATGAAATAAAATGCACAATCCAATAATGACAAAACTGCCAAATTCAGAACATTTCCATCATAAAAGTCTACTCAGACTTCTATAATCCACCAGTATCAGTAAATTTGCACAATCTCTGCATAAGTAAAAGTCATCTAAATAATTCCACATTAAAGAGATGTGTAACTAATGAAGAGGTTGCTCCTAGCAAACAACTTTTTATTTCATAGTTTCATCTACAAATAAAGTGCCATTTGTCCTTGAGGAATAAATTGCCTATGTTACATTAAAAAAATGATAAGCTAGTAATATTGCAATAGGGAATGGATAGCAAACTGATAACAAGGTATGTTAAGTTGTCTATGTCACCTTCGTTTCTTGCTTGTTGGGATCGGAGCTGATCTTCGGCTCCGACTTGGCCATTTTCTATAGCTAGAGAGCTGTTTACTGGCTCGAGGCTACCTCTTATCCCATGATGCCTAGCGTTAGCTACCGAGATCTTGTTTGCCGCTTCAGCTGCGAGGTTCGTTGTTACCGGCTCAGGCTCGTATAAGTTTTATTGTACTACTTTTTCTGTCAGATTTGGGTTCTTTTCTGATTGTTTATTATTTTTCAATATAGTCGCTAACTAGTTTGTTGTTGTTTAGAGTAATTGTAGTTTTCCCTTAGAACTCGTTTAAATTAGGGAGTTCTCCCCCTCCCTCTATCCCTCTTGTAGGCAGCGTTTTAGTTTAAGCCTTTTCTTCTTTCTACTTCTTAGGTAGCCATTTAAGCTAGAGGCTTCCTAGTTTAAAAAAAAAACTATCTTTAACTGTATATTGTGTGTTTTGGTTAGTGTCTGTTAGTTTTTTTGCTGTTCAGCCCTTTGGCCAAAAACTTTTAGTGTAGTATCTCTTAGTTGGATATGTCTAAAGAATCCAAGGTGTCTGGATTCAAGAAGTGTGACTCATGCTGTCAGAAAATGTCTCTGATAGATGGGCACACTTCTTGCATCTATTGCTTAGGCGCAGTGCACCTGCATGACTCTTGTTCTGTATGTCATGCATTCAGCCCAAGGGTTCTACAGGAGCGCAAAAATAAGCTTATTTTGAGGGGTCTTCTTAAGCCCCAGGATTCACCGGCCAAGACTCAGCCGGTGAAATCTCCTAAACCGACCAAATTGTCGGCTCCCAGCTCGGAGCTGTTGTTGGCCCAAGCCTTACCTACTACTTCGGTTCTGGCTGGAACTGAGGAGACTGCCTCCCCGTCGGCTCTACCAGTACCTTCGGAGCCATCGCAGACCCACAAGAGGCCGAAGTCCCCTTTTCTAGAGTCTATACATTCGGCTCCTCAGTCTCCCCTGTTGCAGAGTGACCTCAGTCACAGGTCCTCCCACTCTTCTCGGTCCTCTAGGCTCTCTGATCACGACGCGGAGATAGTGGTCAGTAAGTTGTTGAAGTCGCAGGCACTGGCCAAAATGTTGTCCAGCCCTCCTCAACAGGTATCGGCTCTGTCCATTTCCATCGATGTTCCTCCTCCAACTCCATTGAGCTCGGAGCCGGAGTTTGTTGGGGTTCGAATCGTGGAACCGTTGACACAAATAATGATTTCCCCTTCGGTTCTGTTGTCTGCTCTGACCCCCTCGGTGGTGCCTTCCGTCGAGGGATCTGGGCACCAAAACTCCCTCATCAGCTCCGAGGGGGCGCGAGTGGCTTAGGACCCTTGTCCGATCCCGTTCTCCCCCTCGGAGCATCGGCGCAGGTGAGCTCGGCTCCTATATCGGCCTCGGAGCCATCTCCCTCAGTGCGGAAGAGGATTCCAGTTTCCTCGGAACCGGAGCCTTCTCTGCATTGTGGCAGGGATGCCTTCGATGTCATGAGGAGTGTACTGGCCTCTGATTCAGCTCCACATTCGACCCCCACTGGCTCCGTCGCCTGTAGTGCCTGCTTCAACCTCTGCCCCTCCTCCAGACCCCAAGCGTGGGGAACTGGCGCTCCAGAGCACCCCATTGGGTGTTTCCTCTTCTTCCGAGGCCTCCCCTGATCATTCAGAGGAGGCCCCCTTGATCATTCAGAGGAGGCCCCTTGGAAGAGGAAGTGCAAGAGTAAGCACATTGACTCCCCTGAGTCTGTCACTTCTGATACAGATTTGGATGAATCGAAAGGGTCCCCGAGATCCCCCTCTGAAGATGTTTCCTTTGCGGACATCCTAGAAATGCTTAAGCAGAGGGGGAACTGGACTGCCCTAGCCCCTACCGAGGATGAATCTATATTCCTGGATGCGTTCGGTTCCCGACCTTCCACCTCCTGGGTGTCTCCGCCTTTCGACCCACTAATGTCAGTGGTGACTCAAAGGGCTTGGTCACCCCGGATACAGTGGAATCAACCCCGAGGAGTCCCGGCAAGTTTATTACTGCACCCCCTGATAAACAGTTTCTTACTAAGGGTGTTCCCGTAGATGCCATGGTGGTAGCAGCAGCCACTAAAAAGGAGGTAGCGGAAACTTCTTCCTCTGTCCATCCTCCTAACAAGGAGTCTAGGACCATGGATAGATACGGGAAGCATATGTTTGCTTCAGCGACCTTTTCCATGAGGTCGCTGAATTACTTATGCTATTTTACCAGGCTTCAGAGGGATCTCCTGAAAGAGCTTGGAGATTCCCTCCAGGATCCATCAGCTGAAGGGGCTCAAGCTAAAGTGGCTTCTCAGCTAGCGACCCTTAATTTGGTAGTTAACTCCTCCATGAGGCTCATTTCCTATGCAGCCGATGGTGCGAGTAGAGCCGCAGGTACAGGCGTGGCCCTCAGGAGACACGCATGGATGCGGCTGTGTAATTTTGCAGAACCTTTTAGAGTGTCGTTCACCAACACTCCCTTTGATGGTTGATTTCCTTTTGGACCACAGGTGAAAGACACTCTCACTAGGTGTGAACAGGAAGGCAAGACTCTCTCTGCTGTGGGAGTCCGTTTTTCCACTCCTTCCAGACCATATCCCAAAGGTCAGAAGAGTGGTAAAATGTGGTTTCAAAAATCCCAGGGATCCTCGCCTGACACACGTAGTGATTTTTCTCCAGGGGCAGAGGAGGAAACAACAACAACAGACGCCGCCCTCAGGGCAGAGGGGGTCCGCAGAACCAGGGCAGCAGAAAATCCTTCTCTGACAAGCCCTTCCAGCATTCCTGAAGGGTTGCCCGGCTGCCCGCCTCTGGAGGCAGTCGGGGGAAGACTCTCACTGTACCCAAATGGGTACACTCAATCATATCCAAAGGCTATATAATTCCCTTCTTTCAACCTCCCTTACCGTCAGGCAAATCCCTTCCAGATGTTCCACCCAATCTGAGGGCCCAAGCAGTCATAGAAGTTTCAAGACTGCTAGAAAAAAAAAAGAGTCCTCCAGGAAGTCCCGGCAGACCAAATCGGATCCGGAACTTACTCAAGGTTCGTTTTGGTACCAAAAAAGACAGGGGACTGGAGACCAATATTGGATCTCAGCAGACTAAACAAGTCTGTTCAAAGAACAAGGTTTCGGATGGTCACGCTGCAGTCCATTCTACCCTTTTTGGGTCAGGACAATTGGATGCGCTCAACAGATCTTCAGGATGCGTACTATCACATCAAAATGGACAGGCGCTCCAGGAGATTCCTTCGCTTCCGGCTGGGAGCCAGTCATTACCAGTTCAGAGCACTGCCCTGTGGTCTCACCACAGCCCCCAGGGTGTTCACCAAATGCATGGCAGTAGTCACGGCTCACCTGAGGCGTCAAGGATTCCAGGTGTTTCCATATCTAGACGACTGGCTCCTTACTGCTACTTAACAAAACGATAACAAGCATAAACATGAAACTAAAGAAATACTCTAAGTAGCAAACAGGAACACCACCACGGAAGGTAAAATAGATCCTTTATTTACGAATCCAAGTCCTGGTACCTTGGCTTTTCGCCTTCAATGGAACAATTTATCATTCAAAAACCTTCTCTTTAAATACAGCAGCAATTAATTCATCAGCCAATCCCCTTTATTAATCAATTAAGCTGATTAATCCATATGCACTAAGAACAGCAACAATACATTACTTAAATCAAAACTTCATCTTACAAAAACACTTCAAATGCATAGTCCCTAGTGCAAAAAATCTTATACAATGTCAGCTGTATGAATAAATAAATAAATAGATTAGTGGATATAACGATGCATACACCATAGTATAACAAAAAATTAACAATATACCTTGCCATACAATGAAAACTTTTTAACATTACAAACAAGCATATCATTCCTAAGGCAAAACCTATTTACCAGTTCACCCAAATGTAATGTGTAATAGCATAATTCATACTGAAAAGTTGAATTTTTCAAAATATTGAAGGCGAAAAGCCGAGGTACCAGGACTTGGATTCATAAATAAAGGATCTATTTTACCTTCCATGGTGGTGTTCCTGTTTGCTACTTAGAGTATTTCCTTACTGCTACTACGAGGCATCAACTCCTTCAAGCCAGGGACTATACAATCACAATTTGTGCCCAGCTAGGCATTACTATAAATTTCAAAAAATCTGCCTTGTTGCCCTGTCAATCTATTACCTATATAGGAGCAGATTTAGATACAAGAAGTATGTCCGCAAGGCTACCGCCAGACAGGGTGGCCACAATTCGGCAGCAAGTTCATAACCTCATGCAATGCAAAAGGGTACAAGTCAGATTGGTCCTTTAAACTCTGGGTTCTATGGCAGCGGCAATTCTTCTGATACCTCTGGCCTGTTTTCACATGAGAATCCTTCAGTGGCTTCTCTTCACACAGTGGTCCTTTCAACAGCTCCCCATGTCTCACATAATCATGATGACAGAAACATGCAAATGGCACCTTTCCTGGTGGATGGTCTCCCCACTTGTGTTTCAGGGCAGACCATTCATCAAGCCTCCTCCGGTTGCCACAGTGACCACGGATGCCTCACTGATAGGGTGGGGGGGCATTATCAGGGCAGGACAGTGCAAGGCACTTGGCATTCTCACGAGTACCATCTGCACATAAATGTCTTGGAGATGAGAGCCATGCTCCTAGCGTTGCAGGCACTAAAGGACTCCCTCCCTTCCGGGACCATTGCAGTTCAAACGGACAACATGTCAGTAGTGTGGTACATCAACAAGCAGGGCGGAAGCAGGTCCTACCCCGTATATCGAGAAGCACTCAGACTCTGGCAGTGGGCGATTTTCCTCCCAACGATTTCTGATTGCGACACACATCCCTGGGAAGTCCAACGTCATAGCGGACAGGCTCAGCAGAGCTATTCTCATGCCTCACAAGTGGTCTCTGAATCAGGTAATTGCGGATCTGATCTTCCGCAAATGGGGACAGCCTTGCTGCAATCTGTTTGCCACCCCCTTCAACAGCAAATGCAGCAACTACTTCTCCCTTTTACCGCTTCCTGGTCACCCTCCCAGAGACGCTGTAGTCCACGATTGCCTTCCCGCCGTTCCCTCTTATACAGAAAGCTATATCGTTGGGTTGCAAAATTATCCTCATTGCCCCTTACTGGTCTCGACAGATATGGTTTCCGTTCCTGCACCGTTACCTCCTCGAGCAGCCCTGGACTCTGGATCCTGTTCCAGACCTGCTGATTCATCAGTCAGGAGAGCTGCATTAATCCCTCCAAACACTCCAGCTCACAGCTTGGTTGATCCAATTCCAACCCTAGCCAGGCTTCGCAGCATTTCCCCGGCTGTGCGTGAGATTGTCTCCTCTCACAAATCTGCTACTAGGAAGATGTATGCTAGCAAATGGAAACGTTTCTCTTGTTGGGCAGAGGCTAGGAACATAGATCCCTTTTCAGACCCAGTTCACGAAATCTTGGAGTTCCTAACAGAGCTTTTTCATTCTGGGTCCGCTTCTGCCACAATAAAGGTTCAACTAGCGGCCATCTCTAACTTTCATGTCAGGTTTTCTAATCTAAACATTATGTCTCATAAGCTGTGTAAAGCCTTTCTCAGAGGGACTACTCTCCTTAGGCCCACAGTGAGAGATCCCCCTCTTCCTTGGGATCTTAATTTGGTACTAACCTCCTTGATTATGCCCCCTTTTGAACCAGCAGCATCCTGCTCATTTAAGTTTCTATCTTGGAAAACTCTCTTTCTGGTAGCTATTACCTCAGCCAGACGTGTCTCGAAACATCAGACACTAAGTGTTCGTCCTCCGTACTTAGTTTTTCATAAGGACAGGGTTGCTCTGAGAACTAATCCCTCCTTCCGAAAGTCTGCTCAGAAAATAATCTAAACCAATCTATAGACCTTCCTGTGTTTTTCCCTAACCACACCAACAAGTCAGAATACAAATTACACCTTTTGGATGTTCATAGACAATTGCATTTTTACCTGCATAGAACGAAGGATATAAGAAAGTCAGATCAACTTTTCCTTTCCTATGCAAGGGGCAAGCAGGGTCTTCCAGTCTCCAAAGTGACCCTGTCCAGGTGGTTGTCTCACATTATTACCTTCATCTATCAACTAAGAAACAAAGAATTGTCTACCAAACCGAAAGGTCATTCTACTAGGGCTTTGGCCACCTCTGTAGCCTTCCAGTCTAGGTTGCCCATGGACTCTATCTGTGCCGCTGCCACGTGGGCAAATCCTCATACCTTTATTTCTCATTACAAGTTAGACATGGTCTCCAGGAGTGTAGAGCTAACTTTAGTTCCACTGTTTTGAAGAGTCTGTTCCAATGAGCCACCCAGGATCATAGGTGCTAGGGACGCTGTCCCAACAAGCAAGAAACGAAGGTGTGATAGACAACTTAACATAAAGAAGTTATGTACCTACCATAACGTTCCATGTTAGTTGTCTTCATCTCGCCTTCTTTCTTGTGTCCCCCCCCCTCCATCCCCCTATCCTATTGGACGGAGAGGAGTTTAAGTTTCACTGGCTGAGTGTTCTCTGGTTTGTTTCCTCTACTGACTTAGAGGTTATAACAGGTTATAACAGGTAGGTTTAACCCTCTGTTTGGAGGGGGTTTCATTCCATAGCTATGGCTGGAGTTAGCTATTTCAAACGAGATCTGGGTAGCTAGTGTTAGGCATCATGGGATAAGGGGTAGCCTTGAGCCAGTAAACAGCTCTCGAGCTGTAGAAGATGGCCGAGTCGAAGCAGAGGATCAGCTCCGATCCCAACAAGCAAGAAAGAAGGCGAAATGAAGACAACTAACATGGAACGTTATGGTAGGTACATAATTTCTTTTTATAGTCCAAGGTATCTCTGCCAAAGAGGACATTCTTCTCAGGACTGCAGCATCCACCCCCCTTTAAAAGTGGAACACAGTACAGTAGCAGCAATCCATCTACATAATGTAGAAGTAGAACACACAGCCATCTGCAATGAAAAGCAAGTATTCCACCACTTGTGTTACTAACACAAACAGACTTGGCATAAGCAGCACTAAACTTCTCTCCCCCTGAAGAACTATGCAACACAAGAAATCTGGAATAAACCTAAATTTATTGGGCAGGGCGACGACAGAGGCCCAAAATCATGGACATATTTTTAAACATTGCTTGTATAATCTTAGAAAAGCTGCTAGAATAAAATGTTTTTGTGTTACCATGCATTTCCTGAAAGATAGCAAGACTGAAACTTAAATTATTTAGTGAACTCAGTTCTCACTGATTTGCCAGAAAACCACAGATTTTAAGCAACAGACCAAAGGTATGAGCCAAGCATTCCAGACATTTTGTAAAACTTTGGACAGTTGAGAACTATGGCTAACTCCTTGAATCACAAGTCATGGTGGAATGTGTAGAAAGTTTAGTCTCTTGCTCCTTGTACCTAAGGTACAGGTATGAGGCTGAGAAACTCTATCCAGCAGTTATACCTACCATTTTCACACACGCATGCACACCTTAAGTAAATAAATGTAATGCCTGCAAGTAAATCTCACACACAGCAGCTCAAGTAAATAAATGTAATGCCTGCAAGTCTGTTGGCATTAAGTAAATCACACACACAACAGCAGCTCATCAAACTTAATCACATACAGCAGCTCAAGCAAATAAATGTAATGCCTGCAAGTAAATCATACACAGCAGCTCAAGCAAATAAATGTAATGCCTGCAAGTAAATCATACACAGCAGCTCAAGCAAATAAATGTAATGCCTGCAAATTCCGTTGCCATTAAGTCTAAATGTAAAGCAGCAGCTCAGGTTAAGTAAATCACACACAGCAGCTCACCAAAGTAAATGTAATTCCTGCAGGACAAGTCAGTTGGTGTTAAGTCTGAATGTAAAACAGCAAGTTTTGTTGGCGCGAAGTTTAAATGTAAAGCAGCAGCTCACCAAAGTAAATGTAATGCCTGCAAGTCTGCTGGCGCAAAGTTTAAATGTAAGTAGCACTGTAGCCATTAACCAGTAAATGTAATCACACACCTGCCATTAACCACATCACACATACAAAGTTAAGCACATAGCCCATTGTTACGTAAATGTAATTTCGGCCGTTTCTCTAGCACTAGTACACATATAAGTTCTAAATGTAGCATATAAGTTTTCTGTTTTTACCTGAAGGTAGGAGCAGGTAAGGAAAGTTGTGCTTTGAAGTAAATTGGCTGGGCAGTCTCATGCGCCTAATGTCCTTGTGCATGCCCTGCACGTGATGTCAGGAGTAAAAAATGTAGGAAATTCGGAAATTAAAGGGGCCACTCGGGAATTCGTGCCACCCCAATATTTTTCCCTCAAAACTAGTATTTACCAAGGAATTCTGTACGATTGATGTGTTTATACAGAAGAGTAGCTAAGATGAGGGAGAAGGAGAAGCCGTCCTCAATGCAAGGTGTTAGGGGGTGTGATTGGGAGATGCCCTTTCATTGGTAGCATAGTAGTGCTGTGCTAATCATGCTGTAGTGGTACTTCTGAATGCCGATACAGAAATGAATTTGGATACTGCATTTATGCAGGACTCAAGCTCTTGTAAGTGATTTACTTTGTGTGTGCTACACTTCATATAATCTGCTTGCTGCAAATGAGTTGCTACAATTTTGAACTAGAATGATTAGTCCTGAGAAGTTGAGGAGCATGAATCATTGAGTGCTGGATTTGGGAAAGGGACCTTACTTTTTGCTCCTCGATGTACAGTACAGGTGGTGGGTGAGCTGCTATGGCTCTTGTTTATAGTAATCTTGCTTTCTTCTTACACATACTAATTCCACCTGTCAAAGATACATTTGTGTATATGTAAATACAAGACTTGTTGGTGTATCCCACCCATGGTCAATAAACAACATAACAGTAACAATGAGTTACCATGGCTTTACCTTTGCATGTCTTGCAGTATTAAAACAATCCTTGCCAAAGTCTTCAAGGACTCCTAGACATCCTCCTAGCTTGCTTCATCTGTGTGTAGTTAAAGTAAACACCACATTCTCATTACTGCCACTGGGAGCGAGCTGTACTGCAGGTCTAAACGCTTAAGGTCTCATAAGTGTATAGTACATTCCAGAAATGTCTTAGTCTTTAATTCCAATGTAAGCCACACAGACACAGCACTCACTAGGTTGGCAAAGGATAAGGTGACAGCTGCCTGTCTGATGCTAGTGTCTTTTGCAGCAGTACAACTCATAGTTGCCCACATGGGCATGAGCTATCTTAGCCATTCTGCTTTCAGGGAGATACAGAGAAAGGCATTGCTGTGCTCTGTGCTAGTATCGTCGAAGAACGCAAGGTCCTGACATTGAGCTGCTGTCTAGTTTCACCAAGAATGATGTCTGAATTCAAGGATAAAAGAAGTGACTTCAGTAACTGGCTAGTAAATCGGTGTCATTCTACAGAGATTCATTGTATCTGCATGGTATAAAGTGGTTAACAGGCTCCCTCCTCCCAACTTCCCTCTTTGCCAGGGATGGCCAGCAGTCCTTGTATCTCATTTTATTCATACTAGCTAAAACTCTGGCTTATCCCCATAATGCCTTTTTCAGATAGTGTGTTCCTGATGGACATTCTGGCATAGCAAATTCCAATCCTGATAATATCAAAGCCGCACTGTTGAATGCTAGAAGCCCAAAGAACAAAATGTGTTAATTCGATGAATTTCGTACCCTCAGAGACAACAGCATTTGAATAATTACAGAGAGTTGATTCCAGTGCAGTGTTAGTGCTCCGTCTCTTCTAAAAATAAGTGCCTATCATGCATTCACATCCACTGGCAGCTGCAGTGCAGTATCTGTATATGTTCATAACCCTAATGTCTCCTGCTGGATTCTGCATAATATAAATCTGAAATGGTGAAATTCTTAGTAATTTTTAAGAACATTATCACATTTTTGCCAGTTATTGAGCACCATATATGACCTCTTCAGAACATGCAGAATACTTTAACCAGTTGAAAAATTTAGAAGTCAAACCAAATACATTTCTTATGGGCAACTTCAGCTATCAGCATATATACTACCAACAGTAAATATGCTCAGAGCTTTGTGGACTTTGTAAACACCAATATACATGAATTGTTCCCCTGACCACCAGAGATGTTACTGTCCCAGATGTTGTCCTCACTAATATATCTCCTGCTTACACCACCCCATGTGTTATCCTCTCCATAGTCCGGTCTGACCATCTGGTTGTGACCTTCTCCCTGAAAACTTGTTTCATGGCCTCCTAATAACAATTCTACATTCAGGGATTACTGCATAACCAGTTTTTATTCACTGATCTTATTGATCATCACAAATGGTATAGTTGCCCAGCAAACCTGCTGATTACTACATTGTTTGACTCCCTCTTGTATCCTATAAAAGTATAATTTCAAGTGTAAAACTAAAACCCATATGGTAGAACTCTTAGATCAGCACACTGTATATCAAAAAGAAAAAGCTCCTATCTGTCTGTAAAAGATCCGTAATTTGTCATTATAAAAGTGATTTTAAACTAGTAATTCACTCTTTCATTCAACCAAGACTAGGAAGTCTGGGGGTGTGGCCAAGATGGCTAACTGAGAGCAGCAACTGGCGAAGGCTCCATGACTGAAAACTTTTATCTGCCAGAAAATGTAATCAAAAAAATAAAATTTGAAGATGCTTGCTAGATAATTTTATTCATTAATAGTCAGAGGAAATTATAACTTCAAGTTCTTCAAAAGCAACAGTTTTATGTCAAAATTTCAGTTGTTTGGTTAAGAGAGAAGAGACTTCAACCTGATTCACTCAGGAAGTGGTACTTAGGATTCTTGTGTTAAAAAAGGCAGTCGGTCAATATTATCTAGTATACAGGATATATTACTTAAAATGGACAAACTGGATACAAAACTAGAATGTTTCAAAGAAGAGACCAGAAAGAGAATGGAAGATTTTGAGGCTATTATGGAGCAACAAGGGGTACAAATCAGCAGTATGGAAGAGACTTTGAATGAGCATGAAAGCAGAATAACTCAGTGAGTATCAGATTCAATTTCTTTTAAAACGAAATAACTAGCTTATAGAAAAACTTAATGATTTAGAAAAGAAACTGAGATGAGATAACATTAGAATTTATGGTGTACCTGAAATGTATGAGGGAGACAGTATAATAAACTTGACTACCTGGCTACATAACACATTAAATCTACATGAAACTTTATCTTTTGGAAGTGAAAGAGCACAAAGATCCCTGAGAGCACTTTCTAAGAAGGTAAACTCACCACCACACTCAATTATAGTTAAGTGTGTCTAGCTTAGAAAAAGATTGAATATTAAAAGCAGCATGGTCAAGCCTATTTATTAAAATAGGTGAACGTGTAGTCAGATTTGGCAATGACTATTCTAGTAAAGTAGTGAGTAAACGAAAATCCTGTTTACCACTGATCAAGAAACTTGGAACAATATTATAGTCACTTTGGTGTTTCCTGCAAAGATCAAATGATTGCTTTCTGAAGAAACCGGTATATTTAACATGCTGTAGGAGGTATCCACTTTTTTTAACAGCAATAAAATCTATAATACTGAAAAGGAGTGGAGCAGTATATCTTTGAAGAGACAGAGTGAGCTGAATTCTTGGAAAACTGCTTCTAACACTAAAAAGCTTAAAAACAAATGACTTATTCACTGATTGCTGGACTGTTATTTTCTGAAACAGTAGATTTACCTTTTAAGTAAAAGGGTTGTACTTGCCTTTAAGCCTCAAAAGTATACATTTATATTTTAAGCTAAAGCAGTTTTTCATGATGAGCAATATAAAGGGTTAGTGTTACTGTTTTACAATATTTACAGTGAAATACTTAATATATTTCATTTAGGTAAACCTATAAGTGTGTTTCTAAATGTTAAGCAATTACTTTCTGTAAGAAAATGTCATTATAATATAAGCAGTATAATTGGTCATTTTAATGATATATAAGTTAAGAATTTTATTTTATTTATTCAGCATCACTTAGTATGTAAATTTCTGAGCTAACTGAATTCCAGATCTAAGTAATATGCTAATTAGAAGTGTTAAAGTGTTGGTCATTTAGTTTTCCTTGTTCCAGTGTAACACATTCCTTTAACAGGTCATTTATGAAACAACATACACACTGAGAAAGTTTGAGAACAAAAGCATGATCTAGCTCTTCAGAATGGCTACAATTTTCCTGCCTTGAGCTATGCTGAAGAAAATCAAGGTCATAGTTCATCAATGATGTCTGTGAAAGAAGAAAAAGACTTTGTATTTTTTATTTCTTTTCTCTAGTTTATATGTGAGAAATCTACTCAACATTACACCTCTTTTCTTTTCTTCAAAGTGATGAATTGGTAAGATAAAAGCTATTGTAATGTTATTTATATATAGTAATGTAACACATATATAATTTATGTTGCATTGTTATTAACTTTATCTATACATATTAGCTGTACATATTAATTGAAGGAAGTAAAGTTATATGTTTTCTTGATTAGAACAGCTTAAAAAACTAAGAAGAATGAGAAACTTACAGAAGAAATTAGCACCTGCTGTGTACTTTGAGTTGTCATTTTCACATGCTACAGCCAGATTCTGATGTCCACCTGTAAAGCTTAGATCAGAGCAGCAGTTCACAATGGCTAAACACACGTATTCAAATTAAATAAGCAGGAATTATTTAATATAGTCGATATTACTTGTAATATTAATATGAGTAAACATCTTATGAATATGTATATACACGAGAAATGCAATATCTACTATGTCGGATGAACAAAAGAGCAGTATCAGTAAATTAAGAAATATGTACACATACTATAATATTTAATAAAAAAAATGATGATTAAATAGCTGTTTGATGGGATATTTTAGAAATAAAAGATATATAGAATAAGATAGAATACTAGTGGGAAAATAAGACAAAATATATTTAAATAAACTGTTTTTAATAATATAGCTGTTGCATATACCCGCATATGACAGAAATGTGAATGTACAAGATCTCATATACTTCACATAGAAAATCATATAAAAGATTTCAAAATAATACGAATGCTGAAATTTGAAGCTTGATCATGTGAACTTTGAAGCTTTTTACATGTTGAATGTTATTAGATTCACTATTACTACCTGAAATAACTCAATTCATAAGTCAGAGTTGGAAAGTGAATATTTTATTGCTGAATCAAAACATTCATTTTGATAGAAAGTAAAGTAGATTTTAAAATATGATTGAATCTGGGAAATGCAAATGGTATTTAAATTGAACACTTTGTAATTTTTGAATATAATAAAAACTGCAATTCTTTATTTTTTGCTCCATAGAAATAGTAAGACATTATCATCGACTTCAGTAATGTGCATATTTTATGAAGTAGTTTAACAAGCTAATGTTTTGTTAATGTTTTGATATTTGATGTGTTAAAAGTATTACAGAAATTTGAAATATAGGCACTTGCATTTTAAAAGCTAATTCAGAGTTTTTTATTAAAGCTGTAAAATATATGTGTCTTTTGACATGATATATATGCACATTGATCTCACTCTTGTATTAGTTTAGTATAAGATTGCCTGTGGGAACTGCGGTGGTGGTGCTGCGGTAGCATTGTCGCCTCACAGTAAGACGTCCTGTTCGATTCCCAGTTAGACCGTCTTCTGTGTGGAGACATGCGTGAATGGGCGTACCTTCATTGAAGGTTGTGCATCAGGGCCGGCAACTCTGCACATAAAAGTCTACTGCCAATCATTAGCGGACCGGAGTTCCGCTGTGGCGACCCCTAATCGGGAAAAGCCGAAAGACACAACAACAACATAAGATTGCCTGTGACCTAAAAGGTTACAAATGTCTTTATCTCTTCAGATACCACTGTGTTATACTTATTTATTTAGAGATCTAGTTATAATAATGTTGAATGAGTGAATAATTTAGGAATATAAGTGTGTAATTTATGCAACTATGGTATAAATAGGTATATAGTATAGGATTTGTTATATTTAATGTCTATGATTAATAAGAGGATTATTAAACTTGGGTGTAATATTGAAGGTAATTGTTTTAAATGGAAAATATGTAACTAAATTAATAGTCTGTTATTATTTTGACCTATATATAATATTAATTATTTGTAAGTCACGGTAGATTTGGCTAGTTTTTTGGATTAGTTTTTAGGTGTTGCTAGATAGAGCAATAGTTTATTAGTTTGACTATTCAATAGGCAGACTAGAAACTTTGGTATCCATGGTAGGTTGTGTTTTATGTACAGTTACAGTTGTAGATGTCATTGTTTTTGTTACTTTTTTGAAATTTAGTAGTTTAGTTTGCAGAAAGGAAAAATTCCAAAAAATCTGAATGTCAAGATAGTGTCAGAGGAATACATTAGTGTCTTATATATAATTAAATTAATAGGATGGATAAATAGGTTCATAGATTAGTACTAAGCTAACTGCCCTTGTGAGCCATTTTAAGCCTAGCCAATTATCTCTTGTGAGATTCAAACCCTGCACCTAGTGTTTGTAAGGCAAACACCTTAACCATTAGGCCACCCTCCCCCCTTTTGTGTCATATTATCTTACACAGTATGGATGCTTTTAATCTATTTTCTATTAATGTAAATGGATTAAATAATGGCAGCAAAAATAAATCATTAACAAGATATCTTAAATTAAATACAGGACACATTATATTCTTGCAAGAGACTCAGTTGATTGATGATATACAATATTTAAATAACTTAGGTTATGAAATGTTATCTTTTGCTTCTTTTAACAAAAAGACTCGAGGAACTGCTATACTTTCGACAAAATCCACTGTAATGCCTAAGGTCATGGAATCCTTTAATGATCCTAAAGGAATGTATACATTTGAAATAATTAAATATAATGACAAACTCTATACATATGCTAATTTTACTGGATCCCTGAAGTAGGTGCAAGAGTGGCTAAAGATCACTTAAACTTACTACAAAGTCATTAGAAGGGTAGTTAATTTTAGCAGGGGATTTTAACTGCATATCTATTATAGAAGATACAAGTCAACAGAAGAAAGCTAAAATGCTGGCATCTACTAAAGCACTAAATAGATGGATTAGAAATAATTTAGTTGATTTACTAGTAAAAGCAGAAGGTAAGTCACTGATGTTCTTAGTGTTTCACTGTTGCAGTCCTCACATATGGGTTATCTGGCTCCCGGTAGCCCTCAGTCGGCCCGAATACCAGAGTCCTTGATATATGACATCTGCTGCCGCCAGTTGTAAAACTGATGTCAGAATGTCAGGTATGAAGAGAGGCAGCCGACGCCATTTCCTCAGTCTTTCTTGCTGCGGAGCCCGAAGCAGATGCATTTCGCAATAGTGCCGGTCGGCCGTTTACCTTCGTTTTGCTTTCCAACTACCAAGTTGAAGACGCCTTCAGATAAGTACCCCATTGGGGATCCTCTTTTCTTGCTTTAACAAATGTCAGATAAAGTTAATAACTGTCTTGCCTGTGGAAAACAGATTCCGCACCGTGATTTCCATTCCTGTTGTATAACTTGTTTGGCCCTTGAGCACGACATCCCTAACTGTGATCTCTGTGCTTCCTTTAACCTGCATACCATACGCCGTAGAGCTAAGATTTTGTATAAGCATTTCAGAGTGTGGCCTAAGTTCGTCTGTGTAGCGTCTTCTGGTCTCCCGACTTCGGATATACCCAGGAAACACAAAGACAAGGACCGAGACAGGCCTAGGGTTAAATCTGCTGAAGGACCAGTGAAATTGGTCGTCAGCACAGCGGTAGTCAGTGAGGCGCTTTCGCAGCCCCTGCAGTCCACAGATTTTCAGCCGCAAGCCTCTGCTGAGACCTTTACGAAGTCCTCCGTGCCACAGGCTGCTATTTCGTCTTCAGACACTCCACCTGTCGCTGCCTCAGATGGGTCTGGAGCTGCTTTGCAGGCACCAGCTTCTGACGCCTCTTCTTTTCAACATGAGACCAGAACCAGACCGACTACCTTAGTTCAGACTTCTGCAGTTGCTAGGCCTCCCGAGTCCCTATGGATTGCTAGTAAACCTTCCAGCCCCAAACCTTCTCACAAGCAGGCAGCCTCCCCTCCTTTGCCTCAGTCCCAGTTGGTAAAGATGGCTGGTGATCTATTTTCCCTGATTAGGGGCTCTCATCCCCCCCCCCTCAAAGAGGGCTAGGGAATTATGTCCTCATGTTTTGTCTGTCTCAGATTCTGAGATTTCCAGTATGCTGGTAAAGAAGGAAATTCTCAACTTTTTTTCTTGGTTTGAGGATTCTGATGCTGAGGATTCTATCTCTTCTTCCTCCCTTCCAGAAGATCTTTCCTTTGAGGATACTTTGAATACCCTTAGGGAGCATTTTAAATGGGAATGTCGGGATTTTACACAGTCTAAGAAAAGAATCAGGGAATTTTTGGATTGGTCACAGCATAAGCCTCTGGCTATACCTCCAGTCTTGGAAGTTGTGGATGATGTTTTCATGGAAAATTCTTTTAACTCCTAATTCTGTTCCTCCTGGCCCCAGAAAACCAGACGGTATTATAGGGCTCCTGAATCTCATCAATTCCTTTTTAAAAACCATACTGCTGATCCAGAAATTATTTCTCAATGCCCCAAGGGTGTTAAGGCTACTGTTGCTAAAACCCTGTGCCTTCTGATAAGGAGTTTAGGGCCTTGGACAGGTGGGGTAAAAAGTCTGTACCTCTGCAGCTCTTGCCATTAGATCTGTAAATTGTCTTTTTCACATGCTTAAGTATCAGCAGCCTACTTTGAAGGCTATTAAGGCTAGACTTGGAGATATTCCCTCCATGATGGAGAGCAAACTTACTGAATTCTGCCACTTTAGTTAATAAGCATTCATTTCATTGTGGTTGGACACTTTGGAGGCTTCCTGCAGAGCAGCAGCCACTGGTTCTTTAATTAGAAGGCATGCTTGGCTCAGGGAGCAGCCTCTTTCTGAACCTGTCAAGTCTAAATTGCTGGATGCTCCTTTGCACAAGGGCGATCTTTTTGGTAATAAGGCTGAGGAGGTACTGAAGAAGTTGGAGGATAAGGCAAAATCTATGCAAGCTGTAAAAGATTTCCTTCAGGTTCAGCCTTCTTGGTTTAGTAGGCATTATCCTTCCAAGAATTGGTCTTTCCCTGATCTTGGCAAGCAGGGTCGCTCTAGGCCTAGGGGTTTCAGATCTTCCAGAGGGCAGGCTTCTGCCCCGCAAAGGGCTAAACAATGGCATTCTTCTTCTGCTAAATCAGGGAGTTCTAAGCCAGCTTCCCAAAGCAAACATTCTCAATGACTCCGGCCTTCCTGTGCCTACCTCTGCGTGCCCTGGGTTTCCTTTGAGGGGATGGTTAGCCAGGTTCGCAGAGGTATGGTCTACCATCACAGATGACAAATTGGGTGCTCAATATAGTAATCCAAGATTACAAGTTTCACACCTTCCCTGTTTTACAAGAGTACCTAGACATACCCAGAACTCTCAGGGCAGAAGTAGAAACTCAAATTTCTTCTTTACTGACTGTGGGGGCTATAGAGCCAGTTTCTGCAAATCAGGCAGGCCTAGGCTTTTATTCAAGACTTTTTCTGGTACCCAGCAAAGGGGGCACCTGGCGCCCTATTCTGAATCTGTCTCTTCTAAACACTTTTCTGGTAATTCCCAAATTCACGATGCTCCCCCTTCAACAGTTACTACCAATGCTGGGCAAGTATTCATGGCTAGTAACTTTGGATCTCAAGGGGGCTTATCTGCACATTCCAATAAGGGAAAGTTGCAGGCAGTTCCTTCGCTTTAGGGCTGGGGAGCAACAATTTCAGTTCTCTGCATTGCCCTTTGTCTTATCTACTGCTCCCAGAGTTTTTACCAAGTGCCTCGCTCCAGCCATTGCTTTTTGCAGGCAGAGGGACATTCAAATTTATCCTTACCTGGATGACTGTCTCATTCAAGCAAACTCCCCAGAACAACTAGAAAAAGATTTGGATTTAGTGAAGAACACACTCACATCTTTGGGTTAAACTCTTAACGAAAAGAAGTTAAAGTTGGTACCTACAAGGGAGATTGTTTCCCTGGGAGCGAGTCTGAATACAGCCACCCAGATGATATTACTCCCTCAACAGAAGCAAGAAGATCTTTCGGCTTACTTCATGAACTTGGCAAGCATGACCCAGCTCTCTGCAAGCCAGTTCCTGCAAGCACTGGGGTTCATGGCTTCATGTATTTTGATTATCCCATATGCAAGGCTGCATATGAGAAGACTTCAATGGTACCTCAAGAATCTTTGGTGTCAACATACACAGGACTTAGACTTGATTCTTCCCTTGATTCCCTGTCTACAAAAGGAGTTCCTCTGGTGGGGGACAGCATGTTCTCTGAACAAGGGTCTGCCTTTCCGCTCACCGCCTGCCAGCTAGACTCTCACCACGGATGCCTCAGATGTTGCATGGGGGAGCTCATCTGGAAGGCAGGGGTATACAGGGGGGCTTGGAGCAACCAGCAGATTCATCTGCACATAAACTTAAAAGAATTGATAACAGTGCAGCAGGCCTTGCTGGCTTTCAAGGACCTACGCTACCCTAGGACTCTGCTGATCAGGCAGACAAAACCACAGTCATGTGGTACATCAACAAGCAAGGGGAGACTCATTCTTACCCCTTGTGCAAACAAAGCATGAGACTGTGGTCCATAGCAGCATCCATGGGCTTACATTTTATAGCCCAGTATCTCCCAGGGAGGCTAAACTCCTTGGTGGATCATTTGAGCAGGCATGTTCTAGATCCTCACGGGTGGCAACTGAACAAGGACATTTTCCACTGCATCACTCATCATTGGGGCACCCCACAAGTGGATCTTTTCTCCTCTCACACCAATCATCTCCTTCCAACCTTCTCCACCAGGGAGTTTCACAACAAAGCTTGGAAGGTGGACGCATTGTCCTTCCCATGGACAGATCTCTCAGTTTATGTATTCCCTCCTCTGTCGCTTCTTCCCAGAGTGCTGCTAAAGATAAGGGACGAAAAACCAAAGGCTATTCTGATAGCAACAGATTGACCCAGGCAGCATTGTTATCCCCTCCTTCGCAACCTTTCACAGGCTCAGCCTTGGCATCTTCCCCTGGTACCAGATCTGTTGGTTCAGGGTGGGGGAAAGTTCCTTCATCCTCATCTTCAAACTCTGCATTTAACTGCCTGGCTAATACTTTAAATCTTTCCCAGCAGGTGGTTGAAGTTTGTCATGAGGCCAGGAGGCCTAGCACCAGAAAATCCTATGCAGATAAATGGAAGAGATTTTGCTCTTGGTTGCTGTCTAAAGGAGAAGACTCTTCTCATCCTTCTCTTTCCCTCATTCTTGACTACCTAGCTGGACTTCCCTTTTCTTCAATCAAAATTCTGGCTTCAGCAATTTCGACTGATTGTTCTTTTGAGCAACCCATTTTTCACCCTTTGATGAAACAGTTCCTGAGGGGCGCTAGTATTCTTAGACCTCCCAGAAGAGTTCCTACTCCTGCTTGGGATCTTAATTTTATCCTGGAAAAACTTACTCTGCCTCCCTTTGAACTAGCTGCCTCTGCAGATTTGAAGTTTCTATCCTGGAAGACTGCTTTCCTTTTAGCTGTTACTTCAGCTAGAAGGGTATCTGAGCTGCAAGCCTTAATGGCAGTAAAACCTTTCATTATTTTTCACTCAGATTGAGTTTCTCTGAGAACTAATCCTTCCTTCATGCCTAAGGTAGTTTCCAGTTTAACCCTTAACTAGTCTATTCACCTGCCTACATTTTTCAACAATTCACAAAATAAAGGGGAAAGGATTCTGCACTCTCTTGATGTGCATAGACAGCTGAGATTTTACTTGGGACTAAATCCTTTCGAAAATCTGAACAGTTGGTTGGTTTTGCTCATGGGGCTCAGGGTAAAGCTATTTCAAAACAAACCATCTCCAAATGGATTGCCCATTGTATTCACTTTTGTTACCTGCAGCATGGGAAGGTTCCCCCTCAGTGTATTAGGACCCATTCTACTAGAGCAGCCTCTTCAGCCTTTCTGAGAGGTGTGCCTACTACAGACATTTTAGAAGCAACTACTTGGTCTTCTGTCCATACTTTCACAAAGCATTACAATCTACTTTTGTTTTCTAAATCTAGGGCTGGTTTTGCCTCTGCAGTTTTGCAGGGCCTTCTTACCAACCCTTAATCTGTGATCCTTCCCTCCACCCTTTGTCTTTTTCCTGGGGCTTTGGGAATCAACCCATATGTGAGGACTGCAACAGTGAAACACGAAGAACATAGTACAGTTGTGTAGACTTACCATAAATGTAGATGTTCAAGTGTATTCACTGTTGCAGTCCTGGTTTCACACCCTCCATTCCCACTTTTTTCCTAAGGCACAGACTGTGTATATATATATATATATATATATATATATATATATATATATATATATATATATATAATTTATTTTTTTCCCCTGTATGACGTGTGTCCAGGGTGCTACCTTCCTGGGTTAGCCTTCTTTTGGGGGCTTCTGACAGTTAAGGCAAGAAAAACTGAAGAAATGGCCGTCAGCTGCCTTCCTTTATACCTGACGTTCTGACATCAGTTTTACAACCAGCAGCAGCTGACGTCGTATACCAAGGACTCTGGTATTCAGGCCGACTGAGGGCTACCAGGAGCCGGATAACCCATATGTGAGGACTGCAACAGTGAATACACTCGAACATCTACATTTATGGTAAGTGTACACAACTGTACTTTAGTCATTCTTATGAGCATGAGACACAAACTAAAAATTGATAGGATTTATGCCTCTATAGATTTACTTAATAAAGTGAATTATTTTAAAATTATTCCATGTCTTGTATCTGATCACAACGCACTAAGTATTAATATAGTAAAGGATATAAGGAAATTTCAGATTATTTATAGAATCCCAGTATATATGATGAAATTAAGAATTTGATACTTACCTTAAGGAGCAAATCAAGGATTTTTTAGCTTTGAATGATAATGGTCAGGTTAGTAAAGTCATACTATGTGAGCCTTACAAATGCATACTAAAGGTAGCATGGGAAGATGGGCTAGTAATAAAATGAAAGAATGGGCTAAAGAGTTGTTAGAAATATAAGATGAAATACATGAAGTGAGGTTTGAACAGCAAAAAAGTCAGATAATACTGAAATCATTAAAAAAATGACAAAATATCAAACAGTTTCACACACAAACTGGAGGCAGCTTTAGAAAAAATAAAATTGCATAGTTATGTGATGACGTCTAAAAATCTACATAGATTAGCTAATAGAAGTAAGATATTAAGCAAGATATTAAGCAAAAAGGCACACAATACTATCCAAAATCCTCGCACTAATAAACTTACTTCAGATATAGAGGAAATGCTTAATATTTTTTAAAAAATTCCATGAGGATTTTAATAAAAATAATAATCCTGATGACTACAAAATTGACAATTATTTAAAGAAAGCGAGTTACCCTGATAGAAGTTCAAGACGCTTTAAAAAAAGGTAAAAATAGTAAAGCTCCAGGGTTTCTATTAAATATTTTATAATTACTGAGTAACATTTTCAGGATAATTCAGGTTGGCAAAGTAATTCCTCCTTCATGGAAATTTTCTGTAATCTCACCTGTGGTTAAGGAAAGGACAATAAGTTAATCTCTTCATATAGACCTATTGCATTATTAAATGTAGACTATAAAATGTTTACTTCTATTTTTTCCGACAAGATTAAGAGATATAATAGATTAATTAATAAAGAGCAAACAAAATTTACAGTCAATAGATTAACATGCGGTAATTTAAAAAGGATAGTAACCCTCTTAGATTTAGCAAATGGAATGAGCAAGAAATTGGCCCTAATTATCTTAGATTTTGAGAGAGATTTTGATTTTGTAGATTGGAATTACTTGTAACTTTGGATGCATTTGCATTTCCAGAACAGTTTATTGGAATATTAAAAAAAACTGTATAGAGAATCCAAAGCATATGTTAAAGCTGGATTTTAATTTCTCAAGTATTCACTTTATGCAAAGGCACAGAACAAAGGTGCCCCTTTTCCCCTTTATTATTTACATTAGTTATTGAACCTTTAGCTTTGAAAAATTGATGGATTCCCAGTTAATAGAGATTGTCAATCTAAAATACAGCATTTTTTGCAGATATTTTACTAAGTGTAGGAGATTTAAATTATTCAGTCAAATAAAAAGATAAGCAAACTTGAAAGTTTCAAGAAGTATCGCTGCTGAAATTTAATAGCAATAAAACAAACTTTAGTGTTAAATCAATTACTAGATAGTAAGTTTAAGGATAAATGTAAAATATAATTGGGAAGGAAAAGAATTAAAATATTTAGGAATGTAAATCTATCCAGATGCGAGTAAGATTATTAATATTTTTGAAAAAGTAGTTGATGTGCTATGTCTTACTAAAATAAAATGAATGTTTTACTTTTGATGATAGGTTAATACTTATTAAACTGATTATATATGTATTCAGTAGCTTTAATACCTGGCAAAAAACTTTTAAAGAAAATGGAAACACATTAACTTCATTCTTATGGTATCCTAAAATGTTGAGAATTGCTTATAGAAACCATATAGGATTATGGGAGTATGGTGGTATTAGCTTCCCAGATGTGAAATCTTGTTCTATTACTGCAAGTTTTAACGCTGTTATACTCTGGATAGACTAAACCAACCCTAGTCCATGAAAGCCATCCAGGAGCAGATTATACTAAATTATAAAATGTTTAAATTTATTAAAGATAATAAATTAGAAATATGTAATAATCCTTTCATCTGGTTAACATAATTTACTTTAGAAGGAAATTCATTTCAATCTTTAGACTCTGCATATATGAAATCAATTCTTAAAATAGCTAAATTTGTTTTTGAAACTTCATTAATCTCAAAATTGAAATTTTTGTGTTTTCTTTTTGCACATACTTCTAGATTTAAGGAAGTTCAGAACAATGTTAAAATGAAATTATTAAAAAGGAATTGATTAGTTTATGGTCTGACTGCTTTGAAAAAGAAGAGCTAAGTCCACAGAATAGTTAGTGAATGAATATAAGTTGGATGAATCTGCTAAACAGTTAATATTATCCATCATTAAGAAACTAAATTAATTTGTGGATAATACAAATGTAGGGGAACAGAACATTATTCCCCATTATATGAATATACGAATGCTGTTATTGAAGGTCGATTGACATACAATGGAAACTTTTCTAAGCTGTATAAGTTAATTATAGATAATAATAGTAATAATAATAAGTTCAATGCAGAATTCTAGAACTTTGTAGATAGTGGTGGATTAAATGACTCAACAGATGGTAGGAATAAAGCTTTGGTACTTAAATGAGTTAGTTAGAGAAGTTCTAGAGCTATAGGTTGTATACAAAATTTATAAATTCTAGGAGACCAGAAATGATGTTGTTGTTTGTTAGTTACATTAGACCCAAACTTGAGTATGGAATAACAGTATGCAAACCCTATAAGAAAACAGGCATGAGTTAACTGGAAAGAGTACATCGGAAATATACTAAAGGCATCCATGGATGTGAAAATTTACGTTATTATGAAAGACTAACATTTCTGAACTTGTACAGTGTCTCTTACAGATATCTAAGCAGATATCTTATTCAAATATATAGGACATTTAGAGATAACTGCCTCTGGGAATGTTTGGGGTTATCAAAAAATACTGGAGAATCATCAGACAACCTATGTAGAAGATTCTGTAGGAATGAGAAGTGTACTAATTGGTTCTCAGACAGAGTAGTTGATGCATGGAACAGACTACCAAATTACATTAAAACAAGTAATAGTTAGATATTTTTAGGAACAGCCTGGGCACTTATTATGGGAACAAGTGTTTTGGTATATTGGCAAGCTAGAAGGGCATTAATGCCCATGCTTGAAATATTTGTATGTATACTTCAGGTTTATACTAAAAAGTTTTTATGTGGAGATATGTACATAAAATGTTTATTATTCCATATAAAAGCTTTAAGTCTAGTAAAATTACTTCTTCAGTTTGTTTGAAATGCATTAAAGATGCAAAATCTGATTGAACACACATTTATGGACTGTGAAAATTAAATGTATATTGGGAAGAGTTATGTAGGTTTTTTTTAAGGGGTTATGGTCTGATAATTGTTCTTTAACTAGATCAGTAATACTAATGAATTTTCCACTTCCTGTATCTGTAAAAGCCAAAGAACAAAGACTCATTTGGGCTCTCTTGACAGTTACTGGAAAAGTTATTACAAAAACTGGAAATCGAACGTAGTTCCTGCATTTAAAGAATGTTTAAATTTAAGAAAAATACTATGTAAAACTGAAAAAGAAGTGATCCGAATAAGATCTATAAATCCTAGTAAGACTTTGGGATAACCTTCAATTGTTGCTATTGAAATACTAGATTCTTGTTTTAATTGTATAAAATTACCTTGATGTTTCAGTGTATTCCTATCATTTTGTAACAATATGTGAAGTTGAATTTCTTTTTTTTCTGTGTATATATTGTAGATATATTAAATTAATAAAGTTCTTAAAGTTCTAGGTTTAGTATTAACAAACTGAGGGACAACTTGTACAGTTTTACCGATAAATTAATTATTTCTACATTTATCCCATTTTACATTATTTTATTTTAATTCTGTTTCCTTTCCTGTCTCACTGTCCTTTAAAACAAATATGCGCAGTTCAAAATAAAAAAAAGAATAGGAAGTCTTAACTATGAAGTTATGGTTGTAGCCAATTCACAGAACAACAATAAGACCTTTTAAGCTATAATAGGAAGCTTAGAGGTAACCAACTATTCTGAACTGAATTTTTAACTGAGGATACTTTTGACCTAGGGATATTACTTATATTCTTGCAGTTTTTCCAGGTTCACTCCACCCACCCTCACCTCTGCCCCTATTCTCCCTCACACCTGATGTCCCAAAATCACTCTTGACCAAGTTCTTTCCACAATTTTCAGAATTAAAATATTATTTCCATGGGTCCTGACAATACTTCAGGATGTTTGCTAGAAAGCGATTAGCTTCAGCTAGCAAAATCCTTGATTACCTCTTCAGTCCAAGTCTCTTCAGTGCCTCTGTCCCTGATGTGTGGAGAAGAACTGCTCTGGTGCCCTTGGGTAATGGCAGTCCTTCAGCTGACCCTAAACATTGCAGAACTGTTCTTCTCATTCATTTTCTGTGCAATGACAATGGCATATTATAGCTGAATTAATAAACAGTGATATAGGTGACCCTGTATCCCTAACTGCATAGCAATTCAGCTTTGTAACTGACAGAACATGTCTGCTTAAACTGAGATTTTCAAAAAGATACCGAGGACATGGATAAAGTGCATAAAGTCAGTGCTGCCCACTTCGATCTTGCCAATGCTTATGACTGAATCCCCCATACAGAAAAAAAAAATAATCCGTATGTATTTTCTTGGATTGCTAGCTGTCTGTTTGTTAGAATCCCAATCCAAGAGATCATACCTCGAAACCTCTTAGAGCAAGAAATCTGGCCAAAGCCATAAATAATGGGGGGACAAAGGCCCAAAAATAGAGGCACTTTTTAAATATTGCTCTTACAAACTTAAAAAAGTTAACAGAATAAAAGGTTTTGCATCAGCATGAATTTTCTGAAGAGTAGTATGTCTGAGACTCAAATGTCTTTCATTATTTTCTGACTTCAACCCTCAATGATTTGCCAGTGATTTGCCAGAAAACTACAATTTTACGAGAAACAGACCAAGAATATGAGGCTGCAAACTGAACATTCTGCGAAAATCTGTACAGTTGAGAGGTATGCTGGAGATTTGATTTAGGAGAAAAAATAAATAAATATAAATGATCACTAGTGACTCTCAACAGGGCTCTGTCCAATGCCCCTCCTCTTTGATATGCATGTTTTGGATGTGAAAGTTGTTAAGAAACTCTGGCTAATTTTGCTGATGATTGCAGACTGGGGCCCGGTATTAAATCACATTCTGATACTGAAATTTTCCAGCAAGTGGAGCCAGCCCAGTGGTATAGAGGGATGAAGCCCTGACTGTAGTCTATGTAACATGGGTTTGATTAGCTGCTTAGGAATTGACTGAGCTGGTAGGAAAGATGGGTGTGTGTGTGGGGGGGAGAAAGGAGGGTGGTGCATAACTTGGGGGTGAGAGTGTGGTTCACCAAGCTCTGACTGTCAATAGCATTCATTAAGTAGACAATATGGCCCTTGTGGTGATGTGGATCATACAGTCCCCTTCCACCCAGCATAGGGGTTAGGCTAGGGGGAAAACACCCTCCTAACCAGAGTGCCATAAGGGCACAGCAACCATCATGGGTGGCCGAGTTACAGCCTCTCTATGATGTCTATTGCCTAGTGGATCTGGGGATGATCCACACCACTAGGGACGAAATGGTCTAGAGTCTAATGAGGCTAAGCTTGATAGACAGGGCAAAAAGGTATGTAAGAAAATACCCCAGCAAGGCCTAAACAAAACAAATGCATAGTGTAGTTATGGGCTTACCTTCAACACTAAGAAATATGTTGTAGTTTTTTTTTTTTTGTTAAATCCACCATCACGACATTCAGTGTAGATATGCTTCAAAATATAGATATTCTTCTCTTTTTTTAAAATCTGTGAAGTCAGTACTACGTTATTACTCCATTATTAGGCCCATCATTGAATATAGTGACTCCTTCAGCAAGTACCTCACTAGGTATCTAAGCCAGCTTGCGAGACCTCGTGGTTTCCTCACCATTAAGTTTTAGTTCTCTTAGCTACTGTGATGGACTAAAAGCCCTATCCTTCTACTCCATCTTGTACAGGCTACTAATCTCTGGTTATCATTTCTTGCTGGGGACAGTCCAACACACTTTGAACTCCTTAAAACTGGAGGTAAAGCAAGCACCCTCTTTAGAGATTTAAATCTGTATTATCACAGTAAGCATACCATCTGACATAACAGGTATCTAACTCAACATAGTTTTTGAATAGTCTCCACATATTTATGAAGCAGAGTCCTCTGCAGCCTTACAGAAAAAAAAAAAAAAAAAACAACATTCTGGATGACTGGATGGGCGATCACAAATTTTCACCAGGAGTTGTGGGGATAATGCACCTAATGTGAGATGCTGTATTTCCTATCTATATTGACTGTCTGGTGTCTTTGATGACAAGTGTATCAAGAACATGTTAACTATCACAATATATATTAAAGGTAGATATAATTTGCATACTATCATCCACATACATAGGAAGGATAAGATTATTGTCAGCTGTGTTAGTTGTATATTTGATAGCCTCATCATTAGTGTCAAAGAAGTATAAACAGAAGAGTTTTTGTTCAGTTTAGCTTATTTGTCATGTGTTTTGTCCATGGGTTTCATGGGTCCATACCTCTCAACCTCTTAGACCAAGAAATCTGGACATAGCCATAAAGTGGGACAAAGGCCCAAACATCGGAACAGTTTTTAAATATTGTTCTTACAAACTTAGAAAGTTGTTAGAAATTTTCTGAAGGGAATGAAGTCTGAAACTCAAATGTCTGTCATTTTCTAACTTTAGTATTTAATGATTTGCCACTAATTTGCCAGAAAACCACAATTTTATGAAAAACAGACCAAAAATAGCAGGCAAAAATCTGGACGTTTTGCAGAAATCTGTACAGTTGAGAGGTATGCATGGGTCTATTTTCATTTCATCCAGTATGCAGCTGAAGAATAAGTTTGAACTGCTTCCTGACCCAAGACTATGCAGAAAACTGTCTGCAATATAATAATTTTAGGACGTTCTGAGTGCACAAACCTCCTGAAAGTTTTAGTAAAAATAGGCCTTTAATTTTAAAGCCATATTTTATGCTTTGCTAGTGTGGATCTGTTCGGTTATCTAGGAAGAATACACTATAATGAAGAATTCTTAAAAAAAAAAAGTTCTAGAATGCTAAACAATTTTTATAATATGTCGTCTCACCTTGGCTGTGAAAACTTTGTAACCTTGAAGGGCATGTATTGATAAAAATGAATATATATATATATATGCATATATATATATATATATATATATATATATATATATGTGTGTGTGTGTGTGTGTGTGTGTATTTTTTGATCATATCTTAGTCATGATAGCTCTTCATCATTGGTTAACTGTTTTTTTAATTTGTCCTAAGAAAGAGAGGTAGCTATAATGCTTTTATATTTTGTTTAGAAAATGATTTAAGAAAAACTAAACACCTAATAAACATGAAAAAAAAAGTTGTCGGACAGAGCTGTAGCAAGGATGGGGCAAAGAGGGCAGCCATTCCAGGAAAAGGTGCTATGGGGCTTGAGTGGCACTATAGAAGAGATGCCATTTGGTCCCTATAAGAAATCTCTATAATCATGTAAGCTGCCACAGTTTTGATCAGTCTTGTTTTACATCCTTACCATATCACATTGATTGTATTATTATTGTTATTATAATTATTATGATGATGATGAAGAATTGGCTTATTTTATTGTTTAATCCTGAATTATCAAAAATGCCAAAAAAATGCCAGTATTGTTAATAAGAAATCTGAGAATCTGAAAAGTTGTTCAGAATGTACTAAAATTCCCATGGTACCTATCAAGGCTAGGACATCTAGGGGGTCATTTGCCCTGTGACCTGTGTAAATGTTTTAAGTGATACTCAGGACCAGTTTTCAATTGAAATCACACTATCATGGCTTATGGTGCCAAAGGGCATTTTGATTTACTATGTTGGGTTTAGGTTTAGTGTACATTAGACTGTACAACTGCTATGACAGATTCAGTTTGGTTAGAACCCAGGAAGCTGTTGTAGAACTTGTATGAACATATGTACATATGTACATAAAGACAAAAGCAAAAGTAATACCCTAACTAATGATGCCATACCAAGCACTGTATTACTTGGGGGAAAAAAGAAACTAGATTTGTCATAGATATGGCTAGAGTATCTCTTGGAGGTGGTGATTTAAACAGTTTGCTGAAATTCAGAGAGATGTGGAGACAGATTGTGTCAACTGTCTACCTGGTTTAGCAAGACTGAGTGTTGTTAGTGCTCTTAGGTTGAGGTAAATATGCCTGTTTGTGATGGTCTTTTTAAATGATTGGCTGATTTCTATTGCAATATTCTGGCATTAAAGTTAATTAATTGTACCCACTGATTTACGCTCTTGCTCAGATTAAGTCTCCAGTATATATGGTGACACAAAAGCTGTAAACTTCTTAAATAAAATGTTCTCCTGTACTTCTCCAAAGAGAATTTGTTGATTTGTACTCATTTTTTAGTTGACAATTTAATGCCTTTGTGACAAAAGACAGTAACCACATTCAGCAACAACTTGACTTGGATGTACAGCATTTCTTAATGCTAGCTGGGCACAGTGCCTCCTTTGTTTACCTCAGAAAACTCTCCAAAAAAAATCAGTCAGAAGGCACCATGTGCCCTCAGTCTACCCAAAGGTAATGTAACAGTTCAAAGCAGTTCTGGATCTTAGTCGGATCAAAGGACTTTCCTACAATAACAGTCTTTCTTCATCCATTGTGTAAACCAAATTTGCTACAACCTCTCAAAAATGTATTCAGTGCATACCTCTGCCAAAACACAATGCTCGTAGTTTGGAAGCAACAATCAAATATACTCCAAAAGGACCCTAATCATCTTTTACCTATGGTTTTAGACTTATCTTCAGTATACTTGCCTTAGGGAAAATATTTGAAAAGCTTGTCTGCTCCCAGTTCTGTGATTATTTACAAAATCACCTCATGCTGTCTGCCCACCACCATGGATTTGGGACGGTACAGCTCCATGTATTCTCACAGATTACATACTGCACAACATTCATTGACCTTATCAAGGCCTTTGACTATCATTTATTGCTCCTTAACCATTTGACACAAGTAGGAATAAACAAGAAAGCACTATGTTTCAGAGATTTCGTAACCAACAAGTACCTTAAGGTCCATATTGGTAATTCAAGCTCACCTTCAGCATTCTTCACTAAGGAATACCAAAGGGGATTGGTCCTCCCACTCATATTATTCCCAGTGGTTATGAAATCTCTTTATAAACACACCTCCCACAACCCCTTTCCCATAATACTTTATGCTGGTGATAGGATGATGTGCAAATCATACCTCTCTCATGATACGGTCAGATACAGCTTAAAGAGGATCTCCTGGTGTTTTTATAAAAAAAAAAAACAGTGTTTCTCAAAACACAACAAAAGCTTTCCATGGTCCCTCTTGATTGGAACATTATTTATGACAACTAAATTCAACTAGAACCCACCAAACTATTCACATACTTAGGAATCTGGCTTTAACCCATCCTTTAACTTTTACCACTGTGTGGACGCAGCTAAAAGCAAGAGGAATTCATTACTTTTCGTAATGGGAAAAATCTTTCACTTTCTGCCCCCTCGTTGCAGAATGGTAATACAGGCTGCTCATAACAGATGCTACCTTGTAAAGAACTCTTAGTTTCTGCAGACTTTAGTAAATAACATCTAATGATTCATTGCTTTTGCTCCAAAAACTGAGCACCACTGTCACACTCTAACAGAAGCCATTTTGCCCTAGTAACTCCAAGAATCAAACCTCTAGTTCATCTAGTTCGCTCACTTATCTTTAAACATATAAACTTAGTCTTTCCAGTTCTTTACAAGCTACTTTAATAAACATTCCACCAAATGCAGCCTTGGGACATTCTCTACTACCACATTCACACTTCTAAGACCTAGAACAGACTGTTTGTCGGTATTAGGGCCACATAACTGTGAATCTCTCCCAGTAGACATTAAACACATTACTACTACACTGTCATTTTAATCATAAAAAAATTATATTCAGATTGTTTTAGAAACAATGCTGTGGCCTGATATTTTGCCTTTCCTACCTACAGTCTTTATTCCCCTGACTTCATAATTTTTTTTGCAGAATAACTATGCTCATACCTAAATGCATTTCCCTTCGCTCCCTTTCCCCATTGTTCTTTTTATTTATAGGTTCATAGGCATGTACCAGGCTAATGACCACAAAGGACTTTTTAAGCCTAGCCATGCATCCCAAATCTCTGAGAAGTTCTGGTACCCTTGATAAGTGTTAACAGGGGCTTGGGATATGAAACATTTACAAGCCGGAGCCTGAGAGATGAACCATTTACAGGTTGCTTTTGTCCATTAGAGACATAGGTGCCAAGCCAGGGATGAATTTCCTGTTCCACATCCAATTTTCCAAGGAACTCTCCTCCCCATAGAGGGAGAGCCTGTTACAGATAAGGGTAGTCTCTGGGACACATACCTGTCTACCCAGCAGATCCTGTTTATATCCCAGGCAAGATTTAAGTTTTTAGAATGGGTAATTATATTATTGTTTGTTTTGTGGATATGCAGGAGATCCACCAGGATGGAGTCTGACAATGCTTTGTATTCCAGGCATAGAGCTCCCCTTAGCAGCCTGTAGGAGACAGAATACAGGGATAGGGCCTTGAAGCAGTCTGCATAGGATATGTTGCTTACTCCCTGTATTCTTTTAGTGAGGAACATCTGTGGGCATTCCAGTTGTTGGATATGTCTGATTAGGTACAAACCAAAGTGAGCATTGTACCCAATGACAGATCTGATGAATGCTGAATACAGTGGAGCAATGACCTCCTTGTACTGCTATTTACCCCTTTTCTTCTTTCATTCTTTTTCTTCCCTCATTTCCTCAGTCTTCCCGTCTTTTATTATTACTTCTTTCCCCTGTCCATTTGTGCATATTATATATTACTAGAGTGTGCTTAGTGTTAATAATTAGTGTCAAATACTATATGTGCTACGTGTTGACATTTAGCAATAACTTGGTATTTACAATTACTTGCAACTCTCTGATTGTATGTAACACACTATAATATTCTTTCTCTCATGTAAATTCAGTATATTATCTGTAACTACTTTACATGTATGTAAAATGTCAGTTTCATTTGTATTTTAATTTGTCCTGAGTTGAGCCTGTAACAGTCTTTTGAGATCAGTGCATTACATTACAGAGAAACAGTGGCAATGACTGCTCATAACAGCTTTTGTAAGACTTAGAACCTCTTGTTTCATGTTTTGCATGCATGTCTCTACCAATAGTCACCTTTAGTAACATGCAGTAAGCACTTCTGTTAACATCTTTGACCTTAACATGCACATAATAAAGCTTAGTAGTCCTAACCCTTCCTGCAGTACACGTCCTGCACACAGGAGAGTATGTATATAAATATGTAAATATTTAAAGTCATAACAAATAAATGTAGTTTGCAGCAGGAGCAAGATGAGAGTCTTGCAGAGATGTATAGGTACCAGAAAACTGGTGGTACTGTCATGTCAATCACTTCCATTTTCCTGTTAACATATTCTTTGTTAAGGACTACTTTTTCCTCAGAAACTGAGGAAATGGTGTAAAAAACTTGGCAAAACAAAGCACTATGTTGCCATTTTCTCTGTGCCATAATGCCCACAGAAAATAATGGATCTTTCATGAGTGTGGAGGCTATCTGCCTGTGATTTCAGCCCTCTCAACACCCATGTGCTGTCTCTTATTTTCGGGTATTGCCTGCCCTACTTAGATGAAGATTCTTTCCATAATACAAGCCATGCGGTTCCAATACAAAGATAATTTTGTTGTTTTTTTTCCTTTAGTCTCCTGTCTTCATTGACTTCAAAACACATTATCTTATGTTGACTAGTGCCCTTTTTAGTATCTCTAGAGTCATTGTCATTAGATGTGCTTTTTCTAGTGGCACCCTTTTTTTTTTTTTGTTTATTTGTAAGCTCGTAAATGGACATTTATAGTTGTGATCTTGTTTTGTGAAACCTGTCCGATACCTTGCTTTTTAGACTCTTGATGTCATATTTGCAGAGATAAATCCCTAGTCTCGCTCAACCGTAGGTGTCAGGTTTCCTATTATTCATTCCTCAGTAGGGCACTCATCTGTGAATAGCAACTGACAGAGTCACAGCTTGTTGTCACAGGCAGTACGATGTGTCAGATGTGACATACTCCAGAAAAATAAATGATGCATAATTCAATAGAAAGACAGATATTGATGTACATAAAGAATGGAATGTGCTGCAGACAAGAATATTTAATACTTTTTATATGCTGCATTGTAGGGGTAACATTAAGAGAAGACGTAATTTCTTATGAGATAAACTTGGCATTTGCATGCTGTCTTCTGAAAGTCTTACCATTCATGAAAATGCATACCTAGTAAATCATACAGGCAATATCATCTGTAACAGCATAACTAATAAGAAATTATCACTCAACTTTTGTGCAGTTAAAGCAGGTTGTAAAAATTCCAAATTATCATTTCATGATGATGATATATAGATGTTTTCCTTTTATATGTAAGCAAATGTGTTCCATCTCATAGTAAATTCAGAATTTCTGCAATTGCAAATGGCTTTTGCACGAAACAAGTTTGACTTCTGTTTTGTAACTTGCCTAAAGCTTCTCTTTGCTAGGTTCTGCTTTTTAGAATTGTCTTTGGTACCTGGACAACTGCATATTTGCCATATTTGTGGCAAACAAGTGTTTTGCAGACTGCTTAGGTATCACCAAGTGGAATTTGAAGTGGGAATAAAAGATGATAAATTATACAATGACTGGCCATTAACATTCAGAAATCTGCATACTGATCAGTCAGCCCAACCGACATGCCTGTTATAAAATTGAGCATATACCAACCGAAAAAAGTCCGGTCGCCCAGAATTTCTTCTATTAATATATGCTACAGAGCTTTCCATTTTTTTCAATTAAAAATTAAATAAACTTTGACATCCGAACAAGTATGAGAGTGATGGGAAAGAGAAAATACAAGGAAAACGTACCCGATTTTCCTTGTATTTTGTCAGCCCTGTCTCTCTCATATGTCTAAATGGTTCTGAATTTCAGTTTTTCTTTTTAAAGCAACAGTGATCTTCCTTTACAAAGCACTGATGTACTGCGAAAGTCCCATACCCATACGCATGCGCAGTACCTCAAGAATACCCCATGATACGGGGAGAAAAGTGGAAGAGCACCATGGTGCCATTAGAGAAAGACAAGAAAAGTATGTAACTTTTTATTTAAATAATGTTATTGTGTAATAGCTGTAACCCAGGGCTGGGTGTGGGTAATGCTGTATTTACCCACTGTTTCGCCCTCGTGACCAAACCACACCAACTGTGGGTAAATCCAGCATTGCCTACACCCAGCCTTGGGTTATTGCTATAATATTCAACTAACGTTTTGAAAAACTGCCTCAACATCAAGAGAAGTTCCATCCCTAATAGGACTATACTTAAGTTGCGTTCTAACACAGGAAAATCTTGGAGAATACAGGCATAGCATAGTACAAAAAATGGTCACTTGCATTAACTTTGAAACATTCTTTATAATCTACTCACGCCTCATCAGAGAGCAATATATAGTAAAGTGGTGTTGCTCATAAAAGTTGACTGATGATTTGTTTGAAATTTCTTGCAGTGAAGTAAAATGGAAAGTTTGTACAATCTTCCCATTTGCAGTTCATACTGGCCAGAATAAGCTCAGTGCTCAGCATTGTTTAGAAGTAATGTAACCTGCACTGAATGTCTGTCATAAACATTTCTAAAAAATGTTTTAATTAATGCGTTTAATCCCAGTAGGTGACGTTATCAAGCATTAGCTGAAATTAGATAAGAGCTTTCCCTAGATATGTTTCTGTGCTTATTTGAAGTAAAAATGCCCAGAATACATTAACTGTTATTTCTAGTAATCATACTACTGTGGATGAATTTTCTAAGTATAACTGTGAAATAATCATCATCAACCCTCCTTTTTCCATTTTCTACATGGGGTTGGGATGTTGTGTCAACTGTCACTGTCATCCCTTGATTAATTGCCACTTCTCTTACCTTCTTCAACAGTCATGCCTGTCACAAGTCTTCTCTCATTCAGTCTGTCCATCTATTTGTTAAATGCCCTCAGTTCCTCTTGCGTTTTTTCCTGTCTCTTCAAAATCTTCATCAGATTATCTTCTTTCCTGCATATGTGCCAGAACCACCATAATCAGTTCTCTTTGACTTTCTCTGCAATTTGAGTTACTTGGGCTTTGGCTCTGATCTCCTCATTTCTTCTTCTTCTGTCCCACAGTGTGCATCCTGCCACCTGTCTCAGGCATTTCTTCTCCATCACCTCTAGCTTCCTCGTCTGCTCTGCCTTTACTTCCCAGGTATCTGTACCACACTTTTCATCTTCTTTGGGATTTTTCTGTCATACAGAAACTCTATGCTAGTTGGCTGCAACCCTACTGATTCTGGCTTTGACCTCCTCAATTAGACTTTCCCTTTCCTAAACCAACCCACCCCGATACTTAAATCTTTAACCAGTTCCGTTATTTTCCTTTCTATGTCTTTCTCAGCTTCTTCTGATTCTTCCCTCATTTGCTGCAGTTACAACTATCTTATCTGCGCCTAGTTTCATCCCATGTGCATTCAGTTTTGCAGTCCATTTCCCTGTCCTTTGCTGAAGTTCTTGCATAGAGTCTACCTGCAATGCCACATTGTCTACATACAGAGACTTTGTTGTTGTTGATCTGTCCCGTCTGACCTATTTGTAATATAGTTCATCACCAGTATGAACACCACTGAGCTTAGAGCTGAACCCAGATGTACACCCACTCCCACTGGGAGCCTCTCCGTTAGTCCAAATACTGTGTGTACTTTAGTCATTGGGTCCTTGTATGTAGCCTGCGCTAATCCTACCAATGTTTCTGGGTCTTGGAACAACTGCAGGACTGCCCAAATCAGCTTTCTTTGCACCTTGTCATATGCTTTCTCCAAGTCTAAGACTTCTTCCTCATATCTAACTTCTCAGTTATCTGTTTCATAACAAACACTGGGTCAGTTGTGCTGCATCCTGATTTGAATCCAAACTGCTAATTCTCCCATGTTAATTTCTGCTACTCTGCATATTGGTTTATCAGTCAACCTCTCCAGAAATTTTATGCAGTATGATAGGAATTTTATGCCTCTATACAACCCACACGTGTGAATGTCCCCTTTGCACACACTGACACTAGCATGCATATTCTCCAGTTGGCAGGGTATGCTTTTCCTCCCATACTGCTATGAGTATCCTCAGGAGTTATTTCACACTTCTCACACCCAACATCTTGATTGTATCTGCTGTGACCTCATCTGAGCAAGCAACTTTCCCTGACTTCATTTTCCTTAGTGCTATTCTTACTTTTCTGGGGTGGGCTCCTCCTCATCTTTCATCAAAGGCTGTGTCTCGGGCAGTACAGCTTCTGTAGGGTTTTCCTCATTCAGAATCTGCTGAAAGTACTCCTTCCATCTGCCTTTGACATCCTGTGTACTGGTGAGGAGGTTGTTACTGTCATCCATTATGAAAGGTGACTATCTTTATCTTTTTGCCTTTGCTCTGCAGTCTGATAAGAGTTTCTTTGTGCCATCTACTAAGTCATATTTCTGAAGCTGGTAAAGTGGCTCTGATGCATTCATCTCTGCTTTTGCAACTGCTCTCTCAGCTTCTTTGTTCACCAACCATTATTCCTTCTAAGCTTGGTCTGTCTTTTCGGTCTCCCACTTTTTCCTGCACTCCTCCTTTCTTTTGATGACTTCCTAGACATCTACATTCCACCACCAGCTTTCCTTATGTACCTTATTTCCATACCTGGCTCTGCCACTTATCAGTTCTGTAGTCCTCACACATGCTGTCTTAAGTAGCTGTCATTCTTCAGCTTCACTTATTTCCTCTTCTTCTTGAGGTGATAGAGCCTTGAGAATTTCTTTTGAACTGTTGTGCTTTCTTTCCAATCAACTTCCAGGTCTTCAGCCTAGTCTCTGTTGTCATGTCATTGATTATGGTGATCAGTGATTTATTCTGTGGGCCAACTGTTTCACTAGTGGTGACCTTGCAATAGCTGAATGTTAAGTTGTCAATCTCGCCTTCATTCTTGCTGGATGGGTTCAGAGCCGATCCTCGGCTCCGACTCGGCCAATACTAAAGCTCGAGAGCTAATTCCACCGGCTCGAGGCTCACCTATATCCCACAATGCTAGGCGGTAACTACCCAGATCTCGTTTGCCGCTATAGCTGACGAGGTGCGTTTTCTACCGGCTCAGGCAGGTTAGTTACACTTTTACCTTTAGGTACTTCTTAAAACCCCTTTTTTAATTTTGATACCATAACTTTTTAGTTTAAATTAAAAATTTAGATAAATCGACCCCCCTTTTCCATTTTTCCCTTATTTTTAGGCCTTCGGCCCCTTCCCTTCCCCTAGTCCTTTACTGACTAAATTAGTTTTTTTTGTAAGGGCTTGTGTGTGTGTTTGTGGCTTTAGCCTTAATAATTTATTTTAATAGTTTTGTAAAGAGAGTGTCTGTAGTGTGTTTGTGTGTGTCAGGCTCTCTTTTTTACTATGTCGAAAGACAAGGTCTCAGGCTTCAAGAAGTGTGACTCATGCTGTCAGAAAATGTCTCCGACAGATGGTCACACTTCTTGTGTGTATTGCCTGGGGCCTTTGCACCTGCAGGACTCTTGTGCTTTTTGTCATGGGTTTAGCCCTAGAGTCCTGCAGGAACGCAAGAATAAACTTATCTTGCGGGGCTTATTAAAGCCTGAAGGCCCCCCGACTCAGTCTATGTCGGGGAAGCCTTCAAAAACTTCCAAACAGTCGGCTCCTGTTCCAGAGTCGACTGCTGAGAAGACTAAGTCGGCTTCGACATCGGCTCCGGCTGGAGCCGATGTTTCTAAGCCTCATACTGTTACCTCGGGTCCGGCTGGAGCCGAGGCTGATAAAACATCGTCGGCTCCAATACCTTTATCGGAGCCACAGTCGAGAAAGAGGTCCAGATCCCCCTCTATCGGATCCGTGCATTCGGCGCCAGGATCCCCTCTTCTTTTGGAACGAAGTCACAAAACTCATTCCTCACGGTCTTCCAGATTATCCGACCATGACTTGCAAAGGGTAGTGAGTAGACTTCTCAAGTCCGAGGCACTGGCCCAAATGCTGCATAGCCCGACTCACCAGTCAGTGGCTATTTCCGTTCCCCAATACATTCCTCCTCCGACTCCTTTGAGTTCAGAGCCAAGGCTTGTCGGAGCCATGACTGTCGGTGCGTCGGATCCGATACCTTCCATTTCGGCTCCGTCGTCTGCTCCAATCTCCTCCTTGGAGGGATCTCGGCGCTGAGCTTCCCTCATCGGCTCCGAGGGGGCGAGTGGCATCGGACCCTTGTCCGACCCCGCTCTCCCTCTCGGGGCTTCGGCATTGGTGAGTTCGGCTCCGACATCGGCTTCGGAGCCGTCCCTGTCGGTGCCGGGGGAGGTCCTTGTCTCTTCGGAGCGGGGGCCTCGGGCCTTGCCTGACAGGGGTGCCTTCGAGGTCATGCGGAGCGTGCTAGAACCAGGTTCTGCCCCACAGTCAGCGCCTTCAGCCCCTCCATCTACAGTGCCTGCGGTGATTTCTACTCACCCCCTTGTCTCAGACCGCAGAGAGCCAACTCCTCAAGTTTCCCCATTGGGAATTTCCTCCTCTTCCGAGGCCTCTCCTGACCCTGCAGGAGATCCCCCAAGGAAGAGGCAGTGCAAGAGGAAGCACATTGACTCCCCTGAGTCTTTCACCTCTGACACTGACTTAGAGGAATCCGAAGGTTCCCCTCGATCCCCCTCTGAGGATGTCTCCTTTGCTGACATCCTTGAGATCCTGAAACAGAGGGGGAACTGGCCAGCCCTTAACCCTTCGGAGGATGAGTCAGTGTATCTTGAGGCGTTTGGCTCTCGCCCTTCTACCTCCAGGGTGTCCCCTCCCTTTGACCCCCTTATGGAAGTGGTGGCAAGGAAGGCTTGGATGGCTCCTGACTCAGTGGAACCCACCCCGAGGAGACCATCCAAATTTATTACTGCCCCCAGAGACAAAGATTTTTTATCCAAAGGTGTCCCTGTTGATGCCATGGTGGTGGCTGCGGCCACAAAGAAGGAGTTAGCTGATCTCGGTTCCTGTCCATCCTCCTAATAAGGAATCTAGGACCATGGACAGGTACGGCAAGCGGATGTTCTCATCAGCGACCTTTTCAATGCGGTCGCTGAACTGCTTATGCCACTTCACTCGTCTCCAGAGAGATTTACTCAAGGATATGGGTGAACTGATAAAGGATCCTACAGCTGCGGGGTTCAAAGACACAATGAACTCCCAGTTGGCAACCCTAAATTCCATCGTTAACTCCTCCATGCAGCTGGTCTCATATGCAGCAGATGGGGCGAGTAGAGCCGCAGGCACAGGTGTTGCCTTACGACGTCACGCCTGGATGCGGCTCTGCAACTTTGCGGACCCTTTCAAGGCGTCCTTCACCAATTCTCCCTTTGATGGATCATCCTTGTTTGGTCAACAGGTGAAGGATACATTGACCAGGTGCGAGGTAGAAGGTAAGACTCTCTCTGCTGTAGGAGTCCATTTTTCTACCCCTTCTAGACCCTATCCCAAAGGTCAAAGGGGAGGAAAGATGTGGTTCCGTAAACAATCCCAGGGAGTCTCATCTGATGCACAAGGCCGATTACCCTCTAGAGGCAGAGGGGGGAATAATAATAGACGCCGCCCTAGAGGCAGAGGAGGTCCGCAAAACCAGGGTAGCAGAGAAATGTTCTCTGACAAACCCTTTCAGCACCCCTGAGGGGCTGCCCAGCTGTCCACCTTCGAAGACAGTCGGGGGAAGGTTATCACTGTACCCAAAAGCCTGGCTTTCCCTTACTCAAAACAAATGGGTACAGTCGATCATATCCGAGGGTTACAAAATTCCCTTTATTCACATCCCAACCCAACCCAAAAGATCCCTTCCAGATGTTCCACTCGGTCTAAGGGAACAAGCAGCATTAGAAATTTCAAAGCTGCTATCAAAAAGAGTCATCCAATCAGTCCCGGCAGACCAGCAAGGATCCGGAATCTACTCCAAATTCTTTTTGGTACCAAAGAAAACAGGGGACTGGAGACCCATACTGGATCTCAGCTACTTAAACAAGTTTGTCAGGAAAACAAAATTCCGGATGGTCACACTACAGTCCATTCTACCCTTGGGTCAGGACAATTGGATGTGCTCGATAGATCTTCAGGACGCGTACTACCACATCAAAATGAACAGACGCTCCAGGAGATATCTCCGCTTCAGGCTGGGAGCCAGTCACTACTAGTTCAGGGCCCTGCCCTTTGGTCTCACTACAGCCCCCCGTGTGTTCACCAAATCCATGGCAGTGGTCGCGGCTCACTTGAGACGTCAAGGATTCCAGGTGTTTCCATATTTGGACGACTGGCTCCTTACCGCCACCACCAGACATCAGCTTCTTCTATCCAGGGACTTCACCATCCAATCTTGCCAAGCTCTAGGCATTTTGATAAATTTCGAAAAATCTGCTTTGTCACCTTGTCAATCTATTATCTTTATAGGCGCCACCTTAGACACACTCAATCTTTCAGCCAGACTCACAGAGCAGAGGGTGTCAGACATTCGGAACCAAGTTTCCCTTCTCTTACAATGCAACAAAGTCAAAGCCAGACTGGTTTTGAAGGTACTAGGACTCATGGCAGCAGCTATTCCCCTTCTCCACTTAGCTCGCTTTCACATGAGGATCCTCCAATGGATGCTGTTTACTCAATGGTCCTTTCAACAGCTCCCGATGTCCCATACCATATTGATAACTCAAGCATGCAAGAATCAACTGTCTTGGTGGATCACATCACCTCAACTTCTCCGAGGAAGACCCTTCACTCCCCAGTCGCCACGCTGACAACAGACGCCTCCCTGATCGGGTGGGGGCATTATCAGGGCAGGACAGTCCAGGGCACGTGGCAACCTTTCGAGTGCCACTTGCACATAAACGTCTTAGAGATGAGAGCAGTGCTTTTAGCGTTGCAAGCCCTTCACGACTCTCTTCCCACTGGGACTATTGCAATTCAAACGGACAACATGTCCGTAGTGTGGTACATCAACAAACAAGGCGGAACCAGATCATACCCTTTATGTCGAGAGGCACTCAGACTTTGGCAATGGGCGATCTCTTCTCAGCGTTTTCTGATAGCAATGCACATTCCCGGGAAATCCAACGTTATTGTAGACAAATTGAGCAGAGCAATTCTCATGCCCCACGAGTGGTCTCTAAAGAAATCAGTTCTAGAAGAAGTATTCCTAAGATGGGGCCAGCCTTGCTGCGATCTTTTTGCTACTCCCCAAAACAGCAAGTGTCACGACTTCTTCACTCTCTTCCCGTTACCAGGCCATCCCACCAGAGACGCTCTAGTCCACGATTGGCCCCGGGGACTTCTATATGCCTTTCCCCCCTTTCCACTGATATCTCAACTAATTCAGAAAGCCATCGCCTTGAGAGTGACAATAATCCTCATTGCCCCTTACTGGCCTCGACAGATATGGTTTCCCTTTCTTCATCGTTACCTTTTGGAGCAGCCTTGGCATCTGGACCCAGTACCAGATCTGATAACCCACCAATCGGGTCAGCTGCACCAATCTCTGCCTTCTCTAAACCTCACAGCGTGGTTTCTCCAATTCCTACCTTAGCCAGGCTTCCCTCAATATCTCACTTGGTCCGAGATATCTTGATAGCCTCTCATAAATCTTCTACCCGGAAGATTTATAGTAGCAAATGGAAACGCTTTTCCCTTTGGGCAACATCAAAAAACATAGATCCCTTTACTGCACCTATCCAGTCTATTTTAGACTTTCTAGCAGAACTCTTTCATTTAGGATCTTCTGCATCAACCATTAGAGTTCAATTGGCTGCCATATCAAATTTTCATGTTGGTGTTTCAGAGTCTAGCATCATGGCTCACAAACTCTGTAAAGCCTTTTTAAGGGGTGTATTTCTTCTCAAACCTCCAATCAAAGTTCCCCCGCCTCAATGGGATTTGAACCTTGTTCTGGCATCTTTAATTCTTCCCCCCTTCGAGCCGGCGGCTTCATGTTCTCTGAAGTTGCTTTCTTGGAAGGCACTTTTTCTGGTAGCTATAACTTCAGCGAGAAGGGTATCCGAACTCCATGCTCTGTGCAGTCGTCGTCCTTACTTAGTTTTTCACAAAGACAGGGTATCCCTCCGTACTAATCCATCCTTTTTGCCTAAAATTTCTTCTCAAATAAACCTAAACCAAATTATTGATCTTCCCGTCTTTTTCCCTAACTATTCAAACAGGTCGGAACAAAAGCTACATTTTTTGGATGTTCATCGCCAACTTAGATATTACTTAGACAGGACTAAACAATTCAGGAAATCTGATCAATTGTTTCTGTCATATGCGGAAGGCAAATTGGGCCTTCCAGTTACTAAAGTATCCCTCTCTAGATAGCTCACCTCTACAATTACCTTCATCTATGAGATCAGACATCAAAAACTACCCTCAAGACCTAGAGCTCATTCAACTAGGGCATTAGCTACATCCGTAGCTTTTCAGGATAGGCTGCCGATAGATTCAATTTGTGCAGCAGCCACCTGGGCTTCTCCTCATACATTCATTTCACATTACAAATTGGACATGGTTTCCAGAAGCCATGCCAATTTTGGTTCCACTGTTCTCAAGAGTGTGTTCTGATAGGCCACCCGGGATAGGGTGCTAGGGACGCAGTCCCATCCAGCAAGAATGAAGGCGAGATTGACAACTTAACATTACGAAGTTATGTACCTACCATAACGTTCCATGTTAGTTGTCTTCTTCTCGCCTTCTTTCTTGTGTCCCACCCTCCTTCCCCCAAGCCTGGACAGACCGACTGGAATTCATTTTGTGTTTTTCTTCTGAAAGTTATCATTCCCACACGTTCTTCCACCTCTTCTATCCTTACTGAGGTCTGCCTTTCCTTTACGCAGATTGTTTTGAGGTGGGTTTCCCTACTCCATTCTATGGAGACTAGGATTGCTTGGTATAGCTATCAAACGAGATCTGAGTAGTTACCGCCTAGCATTGTGGGATATAGGGGAGCCTCGAGCCGGTGGAATTAGCTCTCGAGCTTTAGTATTGGCCGAGTCGGAGCCGAGGATCGGCTCCAAACCCATCCAGCAAGAAAGAAGGCGAGAAGAAGACAACTAACATGGAACGTTATGGTAGGTACATAACTTCTTATTTTATCCCATTGCCTTTTCCTTACTAGGGGGAAATCTACCTGAGTTGCTTGTTGGCCACTCTTGTATGTGATCTTGTGATTGTTTTGTTTTTGATCTTGTGATTTTCCCACTTGCCAAACAGTGTGTTAGCCACCATCAAGCTGTTTGCCAGACAAAAGTCTAGAATGGCCTGTCCTTTATTCCTGTTGCCCCACCCATATGGACCCATGCAGTCCTGTCCTGTTCTGTTTGTCCCGATGTGTGCATTCATGCCACTCATTAAAAAACATCAATTCACACTGTCCTGCTTTATCTAGTAGTCCCTGCATCTGCTGTCTTAATTTACCTTGTTGGGCCCAAGCTCTATCCTTACACTGACGTCTGACTGCCGTGAGTCTGTCACTAATTGTGATGACATCTCTCACTTGTCTTCTTAAGAATCTCCCTCACCACAATTCCCACACCATTTTTAGCCTGTCCTTCTCCTGAGTAGTACATTGTATACCAAGCCAAGTGGCTTTGCTGCACTGCCCTTCCATCTTGTCTCCTGGATACAGTGGATGCCCAGCCTCCTCCTTTCCATCATGTCATCAACTCCCAAGCTACATCTTGTCAGTGAACCCACATTGAGTGTAGCAATCCTTAGTTCAGGTTTGGCAGGTTGATTGGTTTTATGTCCAATTTTCGCTCAACAGAGCTATCCCAGGTAACCCAAGCTGGGTGACTAAACACAAGCCAGCCCCTCCAACTGTTCATCTGTGGAGTAGGTAGGGAGTAGATCTACAACCCACTTATAACCAGCAAATCCCTATGGCCACTTTGTGACATTAGTCAACATGACTGAATCACCTAAGGCCAATTTTTACACTGTTGGATGACTTGCCCTGATGCGACATGCAGTCTGTGATTCATGTTCTCCTGTCTAGAGGATATGGCACACCACAGTTGATGCCCAAAGAAATTGGTCTGTACAATTCTTTCCCCTTTAGGGCAACATCTAGAGTCTGTGCTGCTGTCCTCAATTCCATTATTGGGTGTTTAAGGTGAAAACATTCATCTTGTTTTTGGGAGGTGGAAGGAACTCCAAAAAGACACAGGGAGAACATGCAAAGGCCATACAGGCATTGGCTGGAAGTTGAGATCAAACTTTGTACCTTGTTCATGGGAGGCAAAGACTGTAACCATTATATACCAACTAGTCTTTTCATGTAATCGGGTGTCTAAAGAAAAATAAATAAAAGGTTCAGCTCTTCTGCTAAAACATTGTCATTCAAACTAATAATTGACAATTACCCCCCACACACACATTAAAGAACAAGCTCCAATGTTAATTCCTTCTCGCTTAGGAACCACAGCAGTGTGATGCTTTACAGACCTCCATATACCCTTTCACTAGCAGAAAGGCTTCTCAAAAATTGTTTCACCAACCCGGAAGAAGCTACCTAAACGAATCAGAAATACAAACCATGTATTCAACTTAAAAAAAAGATATGCACATTATGACAAGCCTAGTTAAAAAAAAATAAAGGTTATATAAGTAAACCCAATGTCATATGTCCGTATCTGTTCTAAGAGATGGAAACTACATTATAAATATATAAATAGGTAAGTGGGTTCAGAGGAAGGGCTTAGTATAGTGCAAGTAACATGTTGTAGTTTGAAGGTTGCAAACAGTATAGAACTGAATTGTTCAAGTTCATTTTGTATGAGTGTATTTAGAATTTATTAAGGCCATACATTTGATGCCGTATCTGGAGCTTGCCTATTAATACTCTGAAATCATGGAAAGGGTAAGCTTGTTAAACACCTCTCTTGACACGAAAGAGGTATATAACATCTTTTGTTATTCATGGCTTTCGGCTGTTATGCTGTAATCTCTCACCAGGCCATAACCGCAATGAGAAGCTAATACGCTTTGAAAACTGTAGAATACTTCTCACTGCCACAGAAAAAGGCAGACTGAAGAGTTTTGCATTTTTTATAGCTGTTGGCGTCTCAGAGATATACTTAGATTGTGACTTCTGCATGTGTGGCAGCACTTCTTTTGACCATAACTAGTAGCACATGAGAACAACTGAAGCTTTATGTAGCACAAATAATTATGATGTGGTCTGTCTAGCCACAAGGATTTTGTTATGTGTTTTTGATTGTGATGTCAAGATTCATGTCTTTTGTTTCACTCTCAAGGTGAATTACTTAACTTCCATGTCTGTAACACACAGGTTCATTCTGATAGAAATGATCATAAGCCATTGTGTTCAACTTGTATTGTTTTCTTTAGGTAGTAATACCTTTTGAACTATGTCTTGACTGCCCAGCTTTTTATCTATGTACATGGTTGTTAAAATATCTAAGGACCAGCATACCTACCTATTAACATATGTAAAATGAAATAAAATAGGTTTTCTACTTGGCAGCAGTACTCTGAATCCTAAGAAAATCAAGCTTTAGGTTTTGAAATGCAGACCCTTTCATATTTTCGGTATGACCTGAAACAAGAACTATGTCTACTCAAGCATTATTATCAGCAGTAATATAAATGCAACAGATAACTCTTGCCAAAAGTTGTTTGGCTGTGATGTGTTCTAAGTCAGGTTACAAGCATTCATGCACTTAGTATAGTGCATCTTAAATCTGCTTTTTATTTAGCAGACCAAATCATTTCCTTTAGTTCTCCATAGTTGTGGAATTACTGTAACTAGTGCTGCTAATGATAGACGTTACCTATTCTGATGATTAATTTAGTAGAAAAGTCCTGGAAATTAGTATTAACATGATATTGAATGTACTTGCTGTCTGTACCCTTTCATAGACACTTGGCGGAATGCCCTTTTTGAAGCAGGCAGCTTTCTTCCATAAACATTAAATCAATTTGGTTATGCTGTCATTAAATAAATTGTAGTTATTCAGTAGTAACAGTCTTCATGGTTAAAGTTACGTATAAATGTCTGAAAATGTGAGTAGAGAAAACAAAAGCTAGGCTTCAGGACTTGTCTATACTGTGTTAGGTCAAAAACCTGCAGGGAAGTTTAACCTGTGATTTTGAAAAGTACTTTACATTATAGTTGCATCAGTGACATATTACAAGTGGACAAAGCATGCAGCCTATGTGGATGAAACATCTATGCAGATGAGTTACGTAAAACGAATATTAGTGATACCAAAATTCAGGGCACCAAAGTTGTTTACTGAAGCTGTTGCACTGTTGTGGCAAAAGAACCCAATGTGGAAAGACTCCGGTGTTTTATCACAGAAGTACAACATATGGTGCCATTGATGTTACATTCCATAGCATTTTTCTATGTGCCACCCCTCCAGTACATTCAGTTTAAGCACAAATATATGTATGTGTATATCGAGAGAGACATACACATATATGTAACTGTATGTGTGTGTGTGTGTGTATGTGTGTGTGTGTGTGTGTGTGTGTATGTGGGTATACTCCAGAGCATCGAATCACACATCATCAAGACTAATACAACAAAACCACATAGCACTGAAAATTGACACCATCCAACTGAAGGTATTTCCTGTTTCTCTGTAGCAACACTATTAAACAGAACAGAGATGCTGTACATGCATACCTCACTGGGTGGCTCTTGAGTAGATGTGGGCATGCCGTGGGTGTTTACCCTTGTCTACAATGTAGTGCGAGCTCATGAGTTGGTATATTTAATTTGCAGGGGGTGTGGGGGTGCAGTGGGGCACAGCCCTCTTGTAAAAATGTTGAATAGGATACTTTAGGTTTCCGGTGTTTTGGGCAGTGGGTATGATGTAGGTGGAGTTTGTGTACTTTTCAGTGAAGTCAGGTTTGATGTTTACAGTTTTTGATGGTTTGCAGTTTCACTGAATTTGTCTCGATATATATATATATGTGTGTGTGTGTGTGTGGTACAGAAAGCTGATAGAGATCCTATTGCTGTCATGTCATCAGAAAAGTGGTGTTGCTGTTGACACACTGAGCAGGTATATAAATTTTGTCAGCATGTATGAGCACCATAACGAGTTTCAGACGTATGACATTTTTGTTGTAAATCCTAGAGATCACAGGGTTCACAGCTCAGTGCTTCACAGATCACACTGGAAGAAAGGTAATAACGCAAATGTGAAGGTTAGGTTTACTTTTACCCAGCAGATAAGCCTGCACTATTTTTCACATATCTGTAAGGAGGCTATATGCACATACATGTAATATGAAGTTTAGTCATTTACAAACAAACACAAAAGCTGTTGGAATATCACAGTTTAGTGATGAAATCTGAAAACTTTTAACTGTACTGTGCTACTGTGTGTGTTCTGTTTGGCTTTAGATGATAGCCTATTTTTTAGCAAACTCTTTTGGAGCTCTTAGCAGGGCCTACTTAACTCAGTCACCCCTTTGGCTGCAATCTGTGTTCTACTGAGAATGAAATGAATGTTGCCATGTCAGGCAGATGTTGAAACCGTGTTAATGACAGAAGTTCCTTAGAAATGCATTATGAGCATTTATTTGCAGAGTGAATAGCTGAAATTGTTCCATATGCCATGGAAACATAATCAGGCTGCTGTATTTTTATTGTGGGATTATGAGCACACTATGAATGGAAAGGACTGATCACTAGACTTTCCAGTAGGAGAGATCCATTAAAGATATATACATGCAGTCTGTAAAGGCACCACATCTCAGAATTACTATATGCCCCTAGTCTTTCTAGTCTCAGTCAGTGTCTCTTGATTCCACCATCACTCAGCTTTCTGCGTCGTTTTGTATTTTTTACCACAGGGTGCAACTCCAGAAACACTCATTGCAGCTGCCCTTTGTGTTTTATTTTATCAACTCTGGCTAGTTATCCCTCATCAGGTGGAAATCAGTTAGGTCATGCACCCCCCCCCCCCCAAAAAAAAATGGCTGATGTATGTGTTAATACCAGTATTTTTCCTGTCAGTCTCCATGGACTGATATTGCCTGATTACGTCCAAGACTCACAGTATTTGCTGTATAAAGAGGTACGTGGGCGGACATACAAAGCCACTTCTACTACTTGCAGCATAACATGTATGTATTCCTTATTCTTCAACAGGAATAATTCAGGTCCAAATCTTAATCCTCTTATTCCCTGAGATGGTGTGCAGTTTGTAGAGTGGCCAAGTCCTCTGTGGTATCCCATGTCAGATCTCAAACATGTTTTTTTCAAACACTATAATTTATTTAAAAATGAAAGGAGTGAGACTGAGGACAAAACTGGATGAGCAAACAAATCCAATGCTGGTGGCAGCAGTTAACATTAACTGTAAATACAGATGTGTTACATGAAAGTAAGTATCGCACTGATGTTATCTTCATAGTCACTGGATAGCTTTTGCATATCAGCTGGAAGCAGGATCCCACAACATATTTTCCAGACTGGTCCTCATATTTCTTGGCATAGCCCTGCCCTTTTATACAGACACACACAATGCTGTTGCTAACCTGAAGGCAGCATGTAAAAAGTAAGGGCCTTTGGACACAGGTGCCTTTTTTCAGAGGTAACTCAGTAGCACTGATTTTGTGAAGTAATTTCTTTAAAATTATGCATTTAACAAGTGGATATGGATGGAATCGGTCCTAGGACTATCATATGGCTATTAACATCTGTGATTTATTGCTAGTTTTAAAACAAGACCGCATTTTAAAAAAAGATGGATATATACTTTTAACCAAATAAAAGTTATTTATAATAGCGTATTGATTTATGAGGTGATAAAGTTGGGTGTTGTATGGCGCAATATGAATAAGGCTGCTGAATATAAGACACATTAATATGAAAGTTTCATCCCAAGGATGCCTTAACAAGCTTTTCATCGCCTGTGGCAGTATAGTTTTGCATTCAGATTGGGAGAGAGAGTCTCACTGCTTATTACCTTTCGGGTAAAATAACCATACTGTTACTTCAAATACATATATAAATATTTATATGTTTATAATATGACAGCTATATGTTGCCACTTTAAAAAAAAATTGTCATCTCCCCCAGAATCTGCCATTTGTCTACCCTTAGCCATTTTATAAACATTAAATATAATGTACATTATCACAATTAATAGATACACATCAGAATGCGGTGATTGAAATGCTTACTCTAATCTTTATCAGTAAAATATCCATTTTTATTGTACACTCTCTGTCAAAGATGACAAAACAGATATGACATTGTTGAACAGTGTTTACATGTTAATATTGTAAAATTAAGAAAAAAATCCTTTCTACGGGTTTATACCTTCAGCATTCCTCTCCAGGAACAACTAAGCAAAGCATATAGACTAATAGCTGCTCATTTTAAAAGACCCACTACCCACTCCACATGATGTAGTACAAATGCTGCTGGCTTCTGTTTAATATATGGTGTTAGAATGTAAAATATATACTTTTGTGTGGCTATTTTATATAATTTTTTATCTACTTTACTTAAAACTTAAGAGCTGTTAATAGCAGAAATGCTTAGACAGGATTGACCTCACTTATGGACCATAAGGATGTTGATTTAATACAGACAGTCGAGTACAAAGACTAATTCATAGGTAGGTACTAGGCTATAGGCCCTAGGGCCTATATAAGCCTAGACAAAAGGTACCCTGGCTTTCACCACCCAAGAAAATGATTTTCCTGTGCCACTGTCGAGCCACAGAAGTGATCCCTGGGGTGAATTTCCTATCTCCCATCCAATCATCAAGATTTTTCTTGAAGAGTGCTAATGAGGAGCTTTGTTTGATATAGATAGGTAGTTTGTTCCAGAGTATGGAAAGTCTCTGGAACAGGAATCTGTCCCTCCAGCATGTTTTGTTTATTGTGGTGACAAGGTTTAGGTCCCTAGAGCGTGTAGCTTGGAGGACTTGGGATTTCTTTAAGTGGAGCATGTCCAAAAGCTCTGGGTTTGACATAGCTTTGTGTGTTAGGCAGAGATCGCCTCTGAGTAGGCGATATGCGACGGAGTAAAGCTGCAATTTTTTTGAGATGGTCTGCGTAGGGCATCTGTTTGAGGCCGGTAATCCTCTTTGTGTGGTATTTCTCTGGCCTTTCCAGTTGTTGTAGATGTCTTGTGAGGTTCATACCAGAAGGGGTGTTGTACTCTATAATGGGTCTAATGAGTGACGAGTAGAGGGGAACAATGACCTCTTTTTTGCTGGATGAGAAACCTTTTGTGATGAGGTGTGCTTGCATATACAACAAAAGGTCTACCTTCCATACTAAATGTATTGATATCAAGTTGTGATGTGTGTATGAGAGAAGCGGTACTGAAAAAATGTCACAGGCCATGAATAAGCATCAAGTATTGTTATCTGATATTATGCTACAGCAGTTGCAGTAGCAGCCAGCATGTCAGACACAGCCATAATTGAGTCATTGTATGGTATAAGAGCAGATACCGTGTACTCCAAAGCTTAAAGCAAGTTATCTGAGAGGGGAAGAGAGCAAGAATCAAGTGGGATAATTCAAAGTGGAAAGGGATAATGATGAAATGGGGGGGGGGGGGCTCAAGAAACAAGGAGAGACTGGAAAGAAGGCTTGGCCTCTTACCATTCTATTATTTTTCCCCCTCCAATTATTTGCTCCAAATATCTTGGTTCTCTTGCCAGATTTCTCCATTAAATTCCTGTACCCCTTATTGCAATCATCCCTATTGGCAGAACCTCCTTTCTGTGTTCCCGTGTTGGCTTGGTTCTTGGAATACTTTCTGCTACTTTATGAATATAATATTCAATCTTGTTATATTTATTCTCCTTAAGGATCGCCATCCAAAATTCCAGTCTTTCCTTGTTTCTTGAGCTTCCACCCATTTCATCATCCCTTTCCACTTTGAATTATATTTTTCTGCTTGCACTATGTATAGGAGCTTAACTGCTTAGCTATGAAACACCCCTTCTCATCAGGTAATACTAAACCACCTTGTTCTGTTTGAAAGGATCACCTTATCCCACTTGACTCTTGCCCTCCTCTCCCTCTCATAAAATCCTTCAGCCCTTTATTAATTGCAATCAACAAATTCTCTTCTGTTTGATAAAAGTATGCCTGGCCTGTGTATAATGCTAAAGGGACTGGAAACATTTTCACTGCTTGCACCTTGCCATCTACGTTCTTAAAACAAAGCTCCCAGTTTCTCAGTTTTTGTATTATCTTTTGTTTAGAATCTTCCCACATATCGTTAGCTGCCATAACAGAATTATTTTTAATCCAGACTCATAAGTACTTTGTTTTATTATATCACCATAAATATGGATATTGCTGAACTAATTCATGTGTGGGTACATAGTTTACATCTATTGCCTTTGTTTTATCCAAATTAGTTTTGTATCACAAAAAGACTTGAAACTGTCTCAGAATGTTCCACAACATTGAAATGTCCTTTCCTGGTTTTATCAGCTATAAAATAATGTCTTCTGCAAATAGTCAACTTTTCTTGATCACCATAGGAATTATATCCTTAAATTTCTGAGTTCCTTATTTTCTTTGCCAGTGGATCTAATTATAATACAAATAAAGGAGAAAGAGGACACCCCTGCTTGGCTCCTCTGCTCAAACAGAACTGATCAGAGAGGACCCCCCACAATTTATTTTTTTTTACCTCTGATCTCTCATATATCTTCCTAATAACCTGATATTTTATCAGGGAATGCAAATGCATCTATTGCCCTATTCATACAGTCCTAGCTTACTTTGCTGAATGCTTTCTCTACATGAAGACCCACCAACAATAGTGGGATTTTCTTACATTCTGCTTTCCTCTGAATCATCATTGTTCTGTTGATGTTATCAAATGTTTGCCTCCCTTCCACAAAAACACATTGATCCATATCAAGTCAAGTTTGGCATCATCTTTACCATTTTTTTAGCCATTATAAACATAAACAATCATGGTTTAGAATCGAAATGGGCCTATATGACCTTGGGTCTGATGGGTCTTTACCATAACCTTATAGGTTTGTACTAGGCTACTGGCCCTGAAGCCTTTAAAAGCATAGCTCATAGGACTACCCTGGCATCATGCCACCCAACCTTAGTTTCCTGTGCCTCTGTTGAGTAGAACCATTGGAGTGATCCCCGGGGTGAATTTTCTATTTCCCATCCACTCATCGAGATTTCTCTTGAAGAGGGTCAGCGATGTGCTTTGTTTGACATGTATGGGAAGTTTATTCCATAGCATGGGCAGTCTCTGGGTTATGAACCTGTCCCTCCAGCACGTTCTGTTGATTGTGGTAATGAGGTTGCGGTCTCTGGAGCATGTGGTCCAGAGGGATTGGGAATTCTTTAGATGCACCATTTCTAACAGAGCTGGGTCAGTCATGGCTTTGTAAGTCAAGCAGAGATCGCCTCCTAGTAGGCGATATGAGACAGAGAATAGTTGGAGTTTTTTAAGTCTGTCCATATAGGATCCCCTTTGTGTGGTACTTTTGCTGGCTCTTCAGTTGTTGCAGGTGTCTAGTGAGGTGCATGATTGGCCTAATGAGGGAAGAGTAGAGGGAGACAATGACCTCTTTCTTCCTGGATGCAAAACCCTTAGTAATGAGATGTGCCACATAGAAAGACTTTCTGACCACAGTGGCAGTGTGGTGTTCAAAAGAGAGGTTGCTGTCAACCTGTGTTACCAGATCTCTTATACCACCTTCTGTATTCAGTGGATTACCATCGATGTGATAATTCATGGGGACTGGGTTTTTCCCAAAGGGAATGATGACACATTTTTTGGCATTGAGCTTATGGCCATGGTTCTGACACCAATCATTGGTCTCAGTGAGGCCTTTCTGTAGGATGTCAACATCATTTGGGGAGTTAATAATGGCTTCCAACTTGCAATTGTTTGCAAACTTTGTCAGCCAGAGTTCCTTCGTGTTGGCCTGGACTTCTGGGAAGTAGATACCAAACAGGAAAGGACCCAGAACCAATCCCTGTGGGACTCCACTCGTGACTGGTCGCAGTCTGACTTGTAATCAGCTACTTTCACACTGTGCATTCTATTTGTGAGCCAGTTTGCAACCCACCTAATGATATAGGGGTTGATGCCTTACTTAGTGAGTTTTTCTAGAATTCCTGAGTGGGGAATTGTATCAAAGGCCTTGGCCAGATCAGGGTAGGCTGTATGAACCACCTTGCCTTCATCCACAGCTCTGGTGACTGACTCAAAGAAGTCGATCTAGTTGAGCAGGCATGATCTACCCTTCACAAAACCAAACTGTGTGGGATCCAGAGTTTGGAGGTTCCCTATATCCTTGTTTTTTAGGTCCATGATGATGCATTCCATAGCTTTGCATATCAGACTTGTCAGGGTCTGTAGTCACTCCTCCTTTGTGGAGAGGGATGACTATAACAGTGCGCCATTCAGTAGGGACAAAGCCTGAGGTGAGGTTGTGACTGAACAGGGCACACAGGTGAGGTGTCAGTTCACTCTGTAGTTCATGTAGAACACAGCCAGGGATGTTGTCAGGTCCTATAGAAGCCTTGGACAGTACTGTTTTAACCTGTGCAGAAGTAATACTGGGTGCCTGGCAATGTACTGGTATTGTGGAGGGGTAAATTTGGCACTGAGTCTGTCGGACAGTATATTGGCAATATCTAGGAGGTACCATTGTGCAGTTCTCAGAGCAAATCTGGGTATTGCCATGGAGATTCTTTACATAACTTTAGGTATTACAACCATCATTGCTTTCTTCCAGGATGTTGGTGCTTCTCCTCTTCTTAGAATACTGTTAAACAAACCCTTGGAAATCGTTTCACTTTCTTTCTGCCTAGCTTCCAAACTTCCACAGGAATACCATCTATTTATGGAACATTTCATGCAGATTGTTTACACATCACCATTTTTAGCTCATTTCCTCCTATCCTAATTATTAGTAATTGAGCCTCCTCTACATCTAACCTTGGCATATATACTTCTTCCATAAACATTTTGATTTGTACTTTTTCTTGATTTCCACATTTCTGTACTTCATACAGATTTTTGTAAAATATCCAAAGTATTTCTAATACCTCTGCCAGGTTTCTGGTTATTTTCCTTGTTATAGGATCCCTAAACTTGACAATAATCCTTTCTACTTTTCTTTGCTTTGATAATAACCCTTTCTACTTTCTGTTGCCCGAGCCATTATGCTAAAACCTTTTGGGCTCTGCAGTTATTATCAAAACACAGTTGTTTGACAGCAGTCTTTCTAAACTAATGCATATTATTGATATAGTCCATTATTTTTTCTTTGTATCACACTGTAATTTCTCCATTTCTTCTTCTGTGAGATTTCCCCTATTCTGCAATACTTTAATCTTTGTCAGTCCTTCTAAATAATTCTTGTTACTTCTTAACCATATTTATTTTTCTTTTATTTCCACCATGTTTTCAAACACCACTTTCGTTTTTCCCAATCCATATTTGCATTTCAGAAGAAATTTCTATCTTTCCTATTAACACACAATACTTTCTACTGCTCATTCCTTAAATTCCTATCTATTTAGCAGATAGGTGGGGAAGCACCACTGTCTCATTTTTATTTCATTGCCCTGAATTTTTAATTTAGTTATTATTGGTGCATCATCTGAAATAGTTATTGGATGGGTATCAAAACTTTCAATTAAATGCACATGCTCCTGTGAAATATAATTTCTATCTAGCCTAGCCCAGTTTTTGTACCTTGATGAATAATATGTAAATTCTCTCTGATGTTGTACTACTAAATTCTTATCTTCCATACCAAACATTTTCATAAAATTCTTCACAAATATATCCTCTTTATATTTTCCTTATAGCCTCCCAGTAAATCCTCACTGTTGCAAATCAAGTTCCAGTCCCCACCTATAAGTAATATTATTTTCTGAAAGCTGATTTTTTTCTCCCAGAATTTTCTTAAGTTCCATTGTAGCAGTTTTAGGTGTAATATAAAATTCATGCCCATGTAATCCTCCTCCCTTGCTAGTAGCCCCTTAGTACTAGGAATCTGCCATTATTATCTTTTTTCCCCTCTTCTATCACTATTGGAGCTCCTCTCACAATTAATATAAGTACTCCCTCTTTTTTTTTCCAGATATTCCATTGAATAACCATCCTGAAATCCTTTCCTTATCAAATTCACATGCTCAGTTCTTTTCAAATGTATCTGCTGTACCATAGCTATTTGCACTTTGATTTTAATATAGTTCACTACTCTTGCTTTTTGTTTATATCTTTGAGACCATTCACATTTAAAGATCATCACGAAAGTGCTGCCATTATAAGAAGTTATTATTCCTCCTGATATGTATAACAGCTTTCTTTTAAATGCCTAGTTTCATCCTTTGTGTTACTATATACACTGAGCCGAGTGGAGGAGGGGCATTGACTACAACTCTGATCTGAGATATATAACAATACGTATCCTGTTTTTTTGGCTTATTTATACTGGTTATTGCTTCTAGCAATTTATATATAGCACTTTTTACTGCCTGCTGCATACTTTTTACTGTGTTTTATTGCTATTAACTAATCTGCATGGTTAAACTAAAATTGTCTGCCTTACAGGGCCTGAGAAATAAGTTTTTTTACTGTCACACTGTTTGTAAAGCTTTATAACTAGTTTCACTGTGTGAAAGGTATTTTCTATACTACTTAAGCACCTGTTTGTTTGTTCTGATTTCCTGCCAAGGAGTGTATCATATAACTGATTTGTTTGCAGTTAAAAGCATTCTGTAGAGTCTCCTTGCTCCTTTAGCTGTTTAAAAACTTTCATTTTGTGGCTCACTGCTGTGATAAACATTTCTGTAGTGTTTACTGTCTAAAAGAGTGTAGGCTACTAGCTTTAGTATTGTTCTGTACCCTCCCTCCCTGTTGGTGTCTTGCTGTTATACTTGGTGGATTTGCAGTTGCCCGCCCCTACTGAAAATTTGATCTGGGACACTCTTCCCAGTCTAGGGTCATTAGCTCATTTTACCTAATACAGAGAGAACATCTGAGAAGGCCAACCCACTTAGTTTCTTTCCTTCTGTTCCTCCTTTCTCCCTTTCTTACAAAAAATAAAAAAATTGCCTGAACCTGCTTGTGTTCTGACTGTGCTTCTCAAACATTTTGGAAATATAGAGTATATTTTAGTGCATTTATTAAAACTGTATTTGCCTTAATATTGCTACAACTCAAGTGCTCTAGGTTGCACTGCATATGCATTGTTTTAGTGTGTTTTAGCTGCTTTTCTATATATATATATATATATATATATATATATATATATATATATATATATACCTTTCAGTATATGTAGACTAGCTACTTATTCTACTGTATTCCTGCCTCTTAAATCATTTTTCAGTTGTGCAATTGCCTTGCTTCATTCAAAATGTTTTAAATTTAATTTGTAGAGTTTTAATTGCATTTACTGTTTAGGGCTACACACTCAAGTGTGTTAGCCTTTTCTATGTTTATTTACTGTATTATTGCATTGTTTAGCTTGTTTTAACAAAAAAAAATACTATCTGGTTTGCTCTTTTCCCTCCTTTCCTAGCTAGTATAGTCCAGATCCCAGGCTTTGCTGGTTTCAGGACTTTATTTTCTTTGTTCAGAGCTATCCAGACCTTGCTGTGGTAGAGGGAAGTCCTATTGCTTACCAGTAGGAGTGGTGAGCATTGTACTGCCTATCTAACAATAGAGGAGTGGTTTTCGCTCAGAAATTGTAATTTTATTAGCCATTTTGGGCTGATTTCTATCCCTTTCAACTTTCTGGCTTAAAATTTTTTGCATCGTGCAGCACCGCGGGGCTACGGTTAAACTGTTCCAGGTGCAAGAAAGTCTGCTCTTCAAATTGTCCCTTAGAACTAACTGGTTTCTCAGTAGTAGCACTAGAATCTGAATCCCTGTGACTAGCACTTTCTCTAGAACCTGCTGGAAAGCACTATGAAGCCTTAAACTGATACAAGTACTCCACTCTCCTTGTTAATAAGGAGAAATTAATCGTAGGTACTAAACTGCCTATAATTGCAAAGTACCTTGCAAAGGTAAGGGAAAACAGCTCTTGTACTTTACAAAAAAAAAGCACCTAAACAGGCATGTCCAAGGGTCAGCTTCCGGTGATTTCTCCTTTCCACCTGGTGAATCTGGGCATACTGGGGAAATGCGGCAACTGCTTCATGTACACAGACAACCCTCTCCTCCTACCACCCAAAACTACAACCTGTGAGAAGTACACCAAACTGGAAGCAAATCCCTCTCCAGCCAAGATTGTGCTAGACAGTGAAGAGGAGATGGTTAACACCTGCACTACACCTCAAGCAACACATAGCCCTTCAAAACCCACACCATCAACACTAAACCCACATATGTGGAGGCCCTTAACATTAACCTGCCCAAGCAACAAGGACCTCCGAAGCTGAAACGCAAACAAACACCAGTCACAAACCAAGTGACGCACAGCTTACAACACCAGTGTGCCACCCAACAACAGCCCCTAAGGCAAGACAACATACCCAACACTTTAGTCATAGGTGACTCTGTAGTCAGGCACACTGATATCCCACTCACCAGGCTGAGCAAGGAGAAAATTACAGTCAGCTGCCTGTCGGGTGCCAGGATCCACCACATAATGCATGCACTCGTCACTCCACAACAAGTACAAGTATGACTCTGTCAATGTCCATGTCATTGTCCATGTTGGAGTGAATGACTTGAGACGTACCTCCCTGGACTACATGAAAAGAGACATGGAAGAGCTCTCGGATCATGTGGCCCAGGCAGGTATGATCCTAGCCCTGAGTAGCATCCTGCCTTCATCCAGAATGTACCACAGTGTAAGGACAAAATGATTGACTTCAACAACTGGCTAAGCTTCTAGTGTCATTCAGAGGGGATCAAGTATCTGTCTGCCTGGGACGACATGATCGACAAACCACAATGCTTTGCCAGAGATGGTCTGCACCTGTCACCCCTGGGATTCAGGTTACTGGCTAAAGCTCTTGCCACCCCTATAATGCCTTTTTTAGGCAAGGTTCAAAGTAACAGATACAAGCATGCAAAATCTGAAGGTAATGCTACTCAATGCTAGAAGTCTAAACCTCAAAATGCACTCCTAAAATGGAAAACATCGATATCTGTGCAGTAACTGAGACCTGGTTCAAGATCCCAGAGAGCACCCCTGCAGTATCAGGCTACAACTCTTACCACACTTTTTGTCCACCAAACCAAGACCGAAACACTTGTGGAGGACTCTCCATATTCACCAAGGATATTCACACCTCCAGGCTAGTTGCCCAATGCAGTGCATCTGAAATTCTGCAGGTGCAGCTAACACTAAGTAAGACTGCAATCCAAATTGTAGCTTGCTACAGATCCCCCACCATGCCCCAAGATTCTCACTACAACTTTCTAAACATACTGGAAATATTAAGATACAACCAAACATCCTAATACTGGGTGATTTCAAATACCCTGCCATTAACTTGAGGAAAACTACTGGGGTACCAACACCTTTTCCCAACGGTTCATGGAATTCATAAATTCCAACGCACTGGATCAACAACTAATCTATTGTCCCACCAGGGGCTCCAATATCTTAGATCTGGCCATTACCAACATGGGAGATAGATGCTCCTCCACACCATTGGTCACCCCCTCATTGGTCAGGTCTGACCATAAGCAAATCACCCTTGACATCCACATCCCATCCCCACCCCCCAATAAGGAAACCTCCATAAAAAACTTCTCCAAAGCCAACTTCATGCTACATAAGTCAGAAGTGACGAACTTCATGGCACCCATGCAGACGGGAGCTGAACGTTCGGCTGCTGAATCCTACATTAAGGCACTGTACGAGCACATCCACTCGTGCATAAATTGTGTCATCCCTAATAGAACCAAGACGGTCTCCTCCAAAAAAAGGAAGCCAATCTGGTGGTCCTCTGCCATAAACAAACTATACAACAGAAGGAAGAAACTGTTGCAGAAAAGAGGAAAATCCCAGGATGCAAAAAACTCCCTTACCAGCCTCAGTAAGAAGCTGAGATCCCTCATAAAATCCTCCAAAGCTAGTTACGAAAATAAAATTGCCAAAGATTCCAAAGACAACCACAAGGCATTCTATAGTTATGTCAAGAATCTAAATGGTAATGCTCAGATCTGCTCTGAGCTACAACAGAATGGCATTAAATATACTGATCCCAAGAATATTGCCAGTATCCTGGCAGATCAATTTAGTGCCAACTTCACCCCCCTTTCACCCCCTAAGGGGCCCATCTCAATACCAAAAGATTGCCAAATTCCGGTAGTCACGGTCACACAGGTAGAAACTGCACTCTCCAAAGCTAAGAATAAAGCATCTGTGGGACCAGATGACATTCCAGGCTGTGTACTACATGAACTACAAAATGAACTGGCACCTCACCTAAGTGTCATGTTTAATCATAGCCTCACCTCAGGCTTCGTGCCCACTGAGTGGCGCACAGCTACAGTTATTCCACTCCACAAGGGGGGGATCCACCTTGGATCCCGGGAACTACCATCCCATCACGTGAAAATAAAAATAAAGATACTAGATACTGGATAAAGCAACCAGTGACTTAAATATATCAAACTTGTAGAAAAAATGGACGTCGGTAGCACACAGCAGGAATATTTATTGATGAAAACAGAAAGTAAGTGCTTTCGCGGATAAACCCCACTGAAAGAGGGGGGTAACTTAAATAGTCAAACAGAAGCCATAGAACAAGAATGGATATTGAAGCTTCAAGCTGATAGACTATCTGGTCTTAATAGTAAAGTATCACTGAAGCCATTCCTAAAAGCTCGGGCTTTAAAACATTAACCCCTCTCAATGTGAATGGAATATGATATATTATAATGTTATTTACTAATTGTAAGTTAGAGATATGTTTTAAATTATATTTTTATATTCTTTATACATGTCTCATGGTTAGTTGTTTGAGTAAAGATATATATGTATATGTGTATATATATATTTATATATATATATATATATATATATATATATATATATATATATATATATATATATATATATTATATGTTTTTATAAGTATATATATTTTTTATATTCTTTGTATTTAAATGTATGTTATGTTAGTATTTACAGACATATTTTTATGCATATTGTTTTAATGTCCTTTGGTGCTTTATCAGATATTATAGCTTTGGAAAGCTCTGTGTATGTTTTTATGTTGCACTAGCACTTTAATGTTCCTTTGAGTGATTAAGGTCCTGCCTCCCATTGGATGGTGTATGATTAGACAATCTTTTTAAATGTTATGTTATTTTAATTTACTGTTAGTCTGAAGAAGTGGAGTTTATCCGCGAAAGCACTTACTTTCTGTTTTCATCAATAAATATTCCTGCTGTGTGCTACCGACATCCCATCAGTCTGACAAGCCTGATCTGCAAGCGCATGGAACGCATTATCATGGAACTTATAAACAAAGACATTGGCAACCTTCAAACACTGGACCCCACCCAGTTTGGGTTTGTGAAGGGCCGATCTTATCTCCTGAACCTGATTGACGTCTTTGAATCAGTCTCCAGAGCTGTGGACGAGGGTAAGGCATTCCACACAGCCTGTCTGGGCCTCGCCAAGGCCTTCGACACCATCCCCCACTCTGGAATCATAGATAAACTTACTAAGCTGGGCATAAATCCCTACGTCACCTGTTGGGTTGCCAACTAGCTTACTGACAGAACCCAGACTGCAAAAGTAGCCAACTCCAAATCCAGCTCCAGACAAGTGACAAGTGGAGTACCTCAGGTTTCAGTCCTGGGACTGCTCTTGTTCGGCATCTACTTCTGAAGTACAGGCCAACAGTAAGAGACTCTGGCTAACAAAGTTCGCAGATGACTGCAAACTGGGGGCCATTATTGAATCCGCAAATGATGTAAATATTCTACAAAAGGGCCTTACAGAAACAGATGATTGGTGCCAGAGCCATGGGCTCAAGCTTAATGCCAAGAAATGTATAGTTATCCCCTTTGAGAAAAAAACATGTACCCATGAATTACCACATAGGTGGCAATACACTAAACACCGAAAGTGTGATGAGTGACTTAGGGACACAGGTGGACAGTGGTCTCACCTTTGATAACCACATTGCCACAACAGTCAGGAAATCCTTCTGTGTGGCACACCTCATCACTAAGGGCTTTTCATCCAGAAAAAAAGGAGGTCATTGTCCCACTGTACTCATCCCGTATTAGACCCATTATAGAGTACAATGACCCATTTGGTATGTACCTCACAAGACATCTGCAACAGTTGGAAAGGCCGCAGAAATACCTCACTAAAAGAATCACAGGCCTAAAGCTGATGCCCTATGCTGACCGTCTAAAAAAAACTCCAATTATACTCTGTGGCATATTGTCTACTCAGAGGCAATCTCCTTGGCCCTCTTCAAAAGGAACCTTGACGATTGGATGGGAGATAGGAAATTCACCCTGGGGATCATGTCAGTAGCCCTGCTAGACAGGGGTCCAGGGAAGTAAATATTGTGGAAAGAAATATCCGGGGAATTGTTCGGCTAGGCTTGTATAGGTCCTAGGGCCGATAGCCTAGTACCAACCAATGAACCTATGCATAATCTAATGTTTGGCAGGTTGATCTTTTATACAGTTGTTTCTTGTCATGTGCATTTTGAACCTATGTCACATCTTACAAGACTTTTTGTTTTAATGAAAGCCCTCAAACAAAAAGATAACCCCCCCCCCCAAATCTATTAGCTTAATACAAGCCCAAATAACTATGTACATCTTCAGATAATGGTTTAACCCTCCTAATAGGAACAGTGATTCCAGATTAACAGCCACACTCACAGCCTTGAATTAACATATAATGTAGTGCTAGGACATATGATAGAGCATGTGCTTTTACTTATGCTGTCTATTATTGTCTTATCTTTATTCCTCTTCCAGATTTAGAAAATAATTTGAATACTTTCAGAAAACATTATCTCCTAACCATTGAAAGAAATAAGTATTCTGTTTTTATTGCCTTTATCAGCTTGTTTCCATAGAAACATGAGAACTAAATATGCTGTTGCCTTCCACTACAAGCTTCTCATGTTGCACTGTGAACATTTACTTGCTAGAGGGAAACCCGTCGTTATATTTACTGTTCTTTTATTTGCTTGCTTCCCCTTAAAACTTGTTATTAGATCTAGCCAAGAGCCCTAATCCAGTCACTCCCCGATCCAGAAATAAGAAAGACTATATCAGTTTTACTTCTGTCTTGCTGTTTTGTCCAAGCTTTCTTCTCCTTTCCGCTGCAGTCCCCACATTTCCTAAAACTGAACAAGAAGAAAGAAAGAAGGAAAAATAGGGGCATCTGTTTACTTTAGTATCCCTATTACACACAAACATAAGTGAAAAAGCTTTGCTTCATAGCATGACAGTATATGTCATGTTTTATAAAATACTGTTAAGAACAAAATTTGTTTTACTTACAGTTACCTATTTCCTTCCTCCTCCCCTCTCCTTAATGTTCTTCCAAATATTAATGACATGAAGTAGGGAGTATGCTTTGGAGTCCCCTACAAGTTTAACAAAGTCAAAAAGTCCAATATTTACACATTTTCTTGTTCCATCATATTTCAAAATGTAATTGATGCTTTGTAATCCCACATTCATTCATGATGGTTTTCTTCCTGTTGATTTCCATCTCCCATATCAAGTCTCTGGTTTATTTCCAACATACTCCTTGTTCTTGTGGTCAACTCCTGTGCTTTTTTCTGTCTCTCAAGTATTTAAATGTGGAACATTTGAACAGGTTTCACTGGCATAGCCGATCTATGAGCTTTATTATCAGAAAAGTAAGAAGCAGAATCTCCTTCTGTTTGATAGGTCATTTTTTTGTTGGACAAACATTTGTATTTCCTTCTTAGTATGTTCTGTATCAAAAATTACTTTGACCCACCTGGGAAGAATATTCTGAAGATAGCTGGATACAGCAGCTTGAATCTCTCAACTGCTTATCGACATTCCCTGATTACTGGAGTCAGGTTTACTCCTCGTCTGCCTGGTGTACAGTAAGCAGTCATTTTCCATAGACACTCTGCTATCTCTAGCATGTAGTACTTTTTCCTTCTGCCACGATTTTGTCAGAATCAACTCTTTCTGCTGGTAGAATTGCATCTTTACTATTAAAAGTCTTGTCTGATTTAGAGCATGCACATAATGTGTCCTTTCAATTAACAGCTCCTGCTGTGGAATAACAGATCACTTGCTTATTTGTGCTTTCATAAAATTAGTACAGTCTGTTTCTTCCAGTTTCTCTTGTACACCAGAACATCTCAGGTTTTCTCAATGTGCACAGTTTTTTAATTCTACAGTTTTTTAAAAATATCTCTTCTTGAACAATTTTATACTCAGCCAGTCTTTTCTTCATTTCTACCTCTGATTTTTATAGTTTTATCAGTTCATCTGAGTATCTGTTTAAAGCTTCTTCCATTTTTCCAGCCTTTTTTATTTGAGTTATTATACCCCTTCAGAATTTCATTTATTTTAATCGGCTCTGAGCACATTTGGCTTGTTTTTTATTTAGATTACTGAAAGTCATGTCTTGCACCAAAGCTGGATCTTGAGCTGCTTTTTGCTAAGCAGCTTCAGGATTCCTCCCAGTGAGTGTTTCTCCTCACCTTTTGTGACTAATTTTCTTTCAGGTTCTCTGAATTTTTTCTTTCCTGGCATCCAGGCAGTGCACTTATTAATGAGTTATAGAAATTTACCCAGAAAGACAAATTCACTGTCTCTTTTGTGAGTTTCTGTTTTCACACTGGGAGAGTTGAAATTAAGCTGTTACTCAGCATGCAGCCATCGTGGAAGTCGACCATATCTAGATTATATTTGTGGGTGATTGGAAGACAGATTATCTCTGCAGTGGTATATGAATCACCGGTTTAAATGGTCAGATCCAGGAGGAGTTTTGTGGGAATATTTTCAAGTAGACTAGAGACTTCTTTGGGATGTTTGCATTTGAAGTGGTAAATGGTAGTGAGGTGGAAGATTTGTGATGTGGAAGTGTTGAGGTTACTGATGGGAGATTGTTGCAGTCCGTAAGGAAGTGTTTGTAGAGAGGGTGCTATGAACATTTTTTCTTCTTATAAGAAGGTTAATTTCTTTCCATAATAGTTTAGGGGAATGGAAGAGTAATTTCTTTATTTGTAGAATCCTTTTGTGCCTTTGGATGTACTTCTTGTTTAGGTTATGTAAGGTTATAAAGGAGATGTGGTTGTCAGTTATGGGGGGGGGGGGGCTTGTTCCATTTTTGCCACACTCCATTCTTTATATTGAGAAGAAGTTTGAGTTCACTGGAAAGCCATTCAGTTATGGTAGGTTTATAAAGCCTGTGGATAACTGGGGAAAATATGTCTTGCAGATTAAGTAGAAAATTGGTTAAGTTTGTGGCTGCTGTATTAAGATTATCTAGAGAGAGTATATGATTCCATCTGTGGGATGTGAGTAAGTTTTTGATTTTTGTCAGTATTACTGCTAGATTTGTTTCTGAAGGCTTTAATATTGGTGATAGTTTTATACATTAGTTTATAATTGTAAAAGTGATTGGGCAATGAACACTTAGTGATGGTGGCAGAATGTTTATGTTGGAAATGGAGTTCGGTATGTTTGTAATAATGAGGCTGTGTGTGGAGTGTTTGGTGGACATGAAGCTGTATCTTGTTGTTCCTTTTATGACTCAGAATACCTAGGTCTGTTAGGACAGTATCCTTGCGGGATAAAAGACAGCCAAGATAATTCGGGTTGAAGTCACCAAGAATGATTATGTTTTTGTTTTGGGACAATTATTAAGGATGTTAATGAAGAGTAATTTGAATTTATTTAGGAAAGACGGTGTGGCAGATATGGTAGAGGTTTGCTTTAGTGAGCTGGAAATTTTAGGGGATCCAGTTAGGAGTACAGTCCGAGTACAAGTTTCCTTGTAAATGAGCTTTAGATTTAGGCTATTTCTGCACATAATTAGAGAGCTTCTAACTGATCATTTACCTGATTTGGCATCATTGATATATTTATAGGAGATTAGAAAATGTGGTAGCTGGGGGAGCCCTGTTTTTCCCAGTATCCTGTGACTTTTAGAATGTCTGGGTTATGCTGGTAGATAAAACCACTTATGTGTTCTAGCTTGTTTCTGTTGCTTTGTACATTGTGATGGGCTTAGACCAGTGTAGGGAGGTGGTGATTCTATTCTTGAGGAAAGGTGATTGATGTCCCTAGGTTGGGTTCATTGTTACTCTTTAAAAGGAGTATAATGATTATGGTGTATAGTTGATGGAGGTCTTTTGTGTTTCTGAGTCTTTATAACTATGTAGAAGAGTGATCCTGAGAGTGTAGGCTGGGGAATGGATTTATCCTGATTGCTGGGAGGTTGTGGTGGTAGTTTGCTGGTAGTAGGGAGAATACATGTTGATGTGAGGTTAGGTTGGGCAAGTTTTTTTTTTTTTTTTTGGAAGAGGTTAGGTAATGAATATAAGGGGTGAGGTAGGCGAAGAAGGAAAAATGAAGTAAAACAGGGTATGTTGTGGCAAGCTGAACATTTTATTGCTTGGATGTGTGTTCTTTTTTTTTTAAGAAGCTGTATATGGCTGTTAACACTTCAAATAATATTGTAGCACTGGCTTTGAAGGCTCTGCGGTAAAAAACGTTGTATGGTTTTATGGTGGTGTTTGTTTAAGATATGTTTTTTTAAGTTGTGGCTATGGATGGAGCCAGAGCCAATTTATAGGATAATCTGGGTTGTGACTAGGGTGTAAAGCGAGACACAACTCCTGCCTTATTGGGAGATAATCAGTCAAGGTCTGTGCCTTGCAGTGACTTAAAAAAATAGGTAAAAATGCATGAGCAGGTCAGAAATGAGAGCTTGGATAAAATGGGCTCTGCTACTACTTTGATAATAAGCTAGTATACTTTGTTCCACCACTTCAGTAGGGTAAGGTAATCATTTCTTGTAGAATGGAGGTTAACTAATGCCATGGTATTTCCTGGCCTAGATCTACAAAACTGTAAAGGGAATCTACCTATGGAGAGGAAAGTGTTTTGAGAGAATGAGTCATGCAAAGAGTAGCCATGGGGTTTCCTATTTTCTTAATATAGTTATAACAGAAAAAGTGGAAGTTTTAAGGCACTGAGCACAATTTTCAAGAGAAGTGGGAAGTGTACCTAAGGTGCTTTCTCTCTGCATTTGCTAGGGTGCCTGTAAGCAAAGGCTGGCAGTACTCACTGCACACCTGATGTCCAGTATATATAAAATCCACATTGCAAAAGTAGATGTGATAGTTATTAAAGGACAACAATGGGATTCTATTATTAAATGTTCAACTTCTCTGTCCTTTTTCCCCCTATTTACTCTCCCTGCTATGAACAAACAATACAGCATGTAAAATATTTTAAATCGACTTGTTCTATCCACTAGAACAATACCTTACTGTACTGTGGTGGTTTCACTTTCAAAAAACTTTTATCCCACCCTGGAAAAGCTTGCTGCAGTCTCCAATTCATTGATGTCATCCAAGCCAATGAATACAGGTAATTTTCTGGCCAGTTCCCTCCCCAAACTGACATCACCATGACCATCCTAAAAACCCACCCATGCTGTGATGTCACAGTTCCCTGGTCCTTCCCCTACCCATACAGAAAGTAAAGGCTAGAACAAGAAAACAGTACGAGTCAAGTCTTCTGCTGTCAGCTGTCAATCACAGCAGGTAACAGCTCAAATTACCCTTAGCACTGTGACAGCTAGGGGAAGTTAGGTGTGAAGGAGGATAGTAGATGAGTCAAAGTGGTAGAATTCAGGCTTTACAAAAAACTACAGTTTAGCCATTCTAAAAAGAAGCAGCAGTAAAAAGCACTTTGAAAGTCTGTTCTGTGGCATTTTTAATGTTTATGTTTTAAGTTGTCAATGAACGGCATGAAATGTGACTGAAAGACAGCAGTGTATGCATGTAAAATCAATGCAGTGACAGGAACTTTAGGAAGAAAGAGGCCTGTGTGATGTAATTTTTTACAGACAAGCACTGCATTGTGGGATACCTAGAGGCAGACCAAACAATTAGAATTACTTCAAGATGCCAGACCCCATGTGGTCAGACTCAGAAATTACATATAAAAATATTTTTAAAAACCTGTAAATAGTTCCTGAGTGGTGTGAAAATGTAGGAAACACCAATCCATGATGAAATAAACATGTTTTTGAGTCTGTGGGTGCAGTTCTCCTTTAAAGAATGTTTTGGGAAAAAGTAATTCTGCAGGAAATCTGAAGCTTACTACTGCTGCCTAGACTGTTTTGTAGATTAGGTCTTATAAGCTTCAGTCATGCTTTTCATTGTAAAATAATGTGGTAAACCTGAGATGCTATGTATGTGCATGCATGCATATGGACTTCTCTCTATCTCTATGGAGATGTGTGTGTGTGTGTGTGTGTGTGTGTGTGTGTGTGTGTGTGTGTGTGTGTGTGTGTGTGTGTGTGTGTGTGTGTATATATATATATATCATGTGTGTATATATAAATATATATATATCGTGTGTGTGTGTATATATATATCGTGTGATATTGTGTGTGTGTGTGTGTGTGTGTGTGTGTGTATATATATATATATATATATATATATATATATATATATATATACACACACACACACATATATATATATATATATATATATATATATATATATATATATATATAGAAAGCGAGAGTGATGCACACCCACACATACACACTTATATTTTAGTTTTCAATTTTTTTTTTAGAGACACAAAATACAGACTTACTAGATTTTCTTCTTTCCATACTGAGACTTGACACAGAATGCCATTGATGGGATTTATTGCTGCTATTTAGTGCATGCATCATTGGCAGTCACATTTAATGAGGACTTTGACAGTGTATTGAAGTCAGTATATGATAAATGAAAAGCCAGGGTTAAAGAACATAAATGTCTATAGTTACCATTTAGAATACATAGAACAGTGTGAAGAAAAGCTATCAGATGGTCTCTGCTGTTGTCTACCTTATGTTTGGAGCCCTTGGCAGCATTGTCATGTTGTCTGATTTGAAAAGATATAGACTGCAGGGGTTGGAGTTTAAAATATCTGTATTTGTAGATCTGTTGATTAAGTTGTTATATTCTGATACATATTTTGTTTGTTTTTTTTACTGCTGAAGAAATGCTGTAAAATGGACAAAGCAGACACATAGTGGGGATTAATGATATTTAATAACGAGCTTGCAATGAAGAATGATTATGGTGTGATGAATATATTAAATATTTAGATCATAGATCCCAAACTCATGGCCCTTGGGTCTCAACCCAACATTGCACTGCATGAGGGGAGGTACTATACAGCATTCCTGACTGCACTATATTCCACAGGAAAATACTAGAGACAGAAAAAAGTTTAGGAGCTGACTAGAAGAATCGGGAGTACATAGGACTTGAATTAGTGTCTGGTAATGGGAGACAGAGATGTTCAGGAGGAAAATCAGCAGCATTGAAATTAGTGAATAAATGGAAGAGTATAAGGCTTCTTATTATCGACCTACTACCCAGCTATTTCTTGAAACTCACAGTAGATGCTATTGGTATCACAGTCTCCACTCTCATAAACAGATGAATTGTTAAAAAACTATGTGCCCAAACTTCTGGAAAATATCCTATGTTTCACCCATACATAAAGGCGGGACCTCCACTGAACTTAATAACTACAGACCCATTGCTTTACTCTCCCCCCCTGGCCAAAATCCTAAAAAAAATGCACCAATACCCAGATGCTAAACTATCTCCTAGACAGCAACATCCTGTCACATACTCATCATGGTTTCAGACCTGGCCATAGTACCACTACAGCCCTCCTCTGCTTCACAGACACAGTAAACCGTCTCAAAAATGAAGGCCTACAGGTGTCAACTCTTTTTTTGGATATGTCCAAAGCATTTGACACAGTCTCACACCAAATTCTGCTAAACAAACTAAACCAGTATCACCTATCAAATTCCACTCTTACCTGGTTCCAAAGCTACTTAACTGACAGGTACCAAGCTGTGAAATGGGAAAATTCTCTCTCTCCTCAACTGCCCATAACTATAGGAGTCCCACAGGGTTCTATCTTAGGGCCACTACTATTCACGCTCTTCACAAATGACCGCCATACCTCCAGACAGCATGCATCTATCATTCAGTATGCAGATGATACTACCTTAATCTGTGCTGCACAAAACATTCCCACCCTCCTGCAAACAACTCAACTAGCATTCTCTGACGTTGAAAACTACCTTACCAAGGCCCAACTTATCCTCAATCTAAAGAAAACCCAGCTTATGATTATAACCAGTTCTAACAAAAACACTCATAACAGTCAATTCACTATCTACTCCACAAGTGCTACTCCAATCGCTCCAGTGACACAGGCTAAGCTATTGGGAATAACCATAGACTCCCACCTAAAATTTGATAGTCATCTCAACTTAACTATTAAAAAAGTACATGCCAAACTAGGATCACTCTACCGTATCAAACCATTTCTTACCAACAACACAAGATCAGCCATTGCTCGCTCCCAACTTCTATCTACCCTACTCTTTGCATCTTCCATTCTGACTAATCTCAACAAAACTGAACTAAGCAAAATGGAAGCCTGCTATAACAGAATTGCCTGCTTTGCTGCAAATTGCTCATATAGAACTCATCAATGTACTGCTTTGAGACAGCTCCACTGGCTTGAACTGCCCAACTTCCTAACCTACAATCAGCTCTACCTCTGTCATTCTATCTATTACCTCCCCAATAAGTGTTCTGCCCTCAAAAACCTAGTACAACATCAATCTGCCAAAAGGCCTCTTAGATCATCAAGCAAACTACTACTAGAAGCCACCAACAGCTACAGTAGCTTTGGAGATGCACTATATAGTAGTTCATTTGTTAAAAAATGGAACTCTGTCCCCACTAGCATTCAAAACACATCATCCAAAGCCTCCTTTAAAGACCTCATCAGGCAACATCTCAAGCAAAGTTGGCAGTGCCATGATTGCTCCCCAGGCTAGTGAAAGCGGATAAGGTATACATACTAAATCTAGAGTACTTGATAATAGTTTTCAGTCTTACTCGCAAACACTGGCTAATCTACTATGTATGTACTGTACCTGTGTACTATGTATGCATTCTACCTATGTTCCAAATTTCAGCTGTACACCACAAATCTATTAATTACCTTTTATTTTTAAATTAATATTTTTTTGTTTGTTCTCCCCACTGTAACTGTTGATGTCTCCACTGTAACTGTTGATGTGCCGTATACCACTGTAAAAACATGTCTTTTGTAATTTGTGTGTATACTGATGAGTAAGACGTCCTGTTCGATTCGCAGCTAGAGCGTCTTCTGTGTGGAAACATGTGTGAATGGGCGTACCTTCGTTGAAGGTTGTGCATCAGGGCTGGCAGCTCGGCACGTAAAAATCTACTGCCAATCATTAGCAGACCGGAGTTCCGCTGTGGCGACCCCTAACCGGGAAAAGCCGAAAGACACAAAAACAACAGCAGATCATGTCTAAATAACTAAATGTATCTGTAATTTTTCTTTGTGGTGCTTTTCTCCCTGGGCCTCTGCTGAAAAAGGGCCTTTTCGGCTCAGTCAGACACTCCCGGTTAACAAATGTAAAATAAATAAATAAATCCATCACATTTGTGAAATGTGGCTTTGCAAGAACAAGTGGCTGAGAAAGACTGGAATTTTGCTAACTTTGTTTAACTTGTGGGTGGCTGTAAAACATTATCCCATTTTATTTAGGTTCAGAATGCCACTAAAAGGAAAATGTTGAGTAAAACATTTTTGTTTATATTAATATTTATATAAAACATTTCACAATGCATCTTGGAGGCTATATTGTAAAGCAGTTTGCATAGTGTGCATTTAGTGATATTTTAAATGTGAGGGAAGTCTTTTCACTTGACTGCTCTGCATATGCTGAAGATATTAAGGTAAAACATTACTTCTTCTTATGCCAAGACTAGCATATGCAGTAGTTATAAGAGCATTGCTATTCCACACCCCCCATGGGGTTGCAACTTTCTCCCATATTTGTTAGGATCAGGTCAACAACCTATGCCTACAAAGCCGGGAAGGTATTGCATTTTTAAGGCCCTCTTGGGAGGGTGGCCTAATGGTTAAGGTGTTTGCCTTACAAACACAAGGTGCAGGGTTTGAGTCTCACAAGAGATAATTGGCTAGGCTTAAATGGCCCACAAGGGCAGTTAGCTTAGTACTAATCTATGAATCTATGAATCTAAATGTCTTGGTCTACATGTTTAGGGTCATTTATGAATCCTGCTTTGTAGTGGGATAGTTACTTGTCCATAAATATGGTGTTGGATTGAATTGAGAGAGTCTTTAGAACATTTAAATATGTGGCATGGATTTCTTGGGTCACAGAGTGGGGCTTAAGCTTGCAAGGATGTGGTATAGATCTTTGCCTATGGTAATTTAAATGTCAGAATCTTCAAACTCATCATGCTGTTTGACCAACATTCAGATGTGTTTATATTTTATGTAAATTGAGGCACCTCCACCTTTTGTCTTTTCCTGTGCAGTAGTTTGTCTACATGCGTGGAAGACGCTATAGCTCTGTGCTGCTCTCTGCAAGTAAAAAAAGCAACCTATGCCTACAAAGCCGGGAAGGTATTGCATTTTTAAGGCCCTCTTTAGATTCAGCAGAAAGAACCTTTTCTAAACTTGCCCTTACCAATGGAAGTAATAGTTTTTCACAAAGAATTTGAAACGTAAAAGATCCTTCATTGGTCCAGAAGCAGATTAAAATTCATCTTAAAGATTATTGCAAGTGCACTAATGGGTCATGTTTAAGCATTCCTTCATACCATTTCTGACAAACTTTTTCTTTTCGGTACAATAATCTTCCTTCCAGACTTTACTATTTTTTAACTACTGCATATAAATAATGTCCATTCTATAAATCATGTATTATCGTCAATGTATCTTGCTACTAAACCAGTCTGCATAAATTTTAATGTAACACATATAGACCATGCTGTATTACTTTTTTTCTGTGTCAAAACTGCTCCAGAACTTTGATTAATAAACTGTAAATGTGCATATTTTTGCACAGATAGTGTCAATGTGTATTATGTCAGTTTTTCTTTGTTCCACTGTACTACTGTTTTTATTGTAAAGAGTTGTAAATAGTCTTAAAAACTAATGTACAGCTAGATGTGACAATTTCTTGTTCAGTTTAAATATAATGAAACTATTCAAATTAATATTAGAAATGTGCATGCTAATAATTTTATTATGCGTAGTAGTTATTGCCATGTAACCCAAGAAATGTGTTACTGTATTTCTGTTGCTTATTGTTTTTGCTGAGTGGTCTGTCATGACTAAAAAGGATCCATGGACTGTTAAATATTAAATAATACCTTTTCTAGATTCATACAGTCTGAATAATTTCCCTTTGTTGCTTATCTGCCATTTACTGAAGAGGTTGCTGAATGTATGTAAAAGCTTGAATTATTTCTTAAAATTCAGTACTCTTGTATATGTGTAAAAGTCTAGCATTAGGGCTGTTTGTAAAACTGAGACTGACATCACTAAGGTAATTAATAACTATTCTGTCTTGCTGCTACTTTATGCTTTTATCAACATTTGGTTTCACTGACCACAGATCTTGATTGTTTGTACATAGGTTCATAGATGTTTACTAGGCTAACGAGCACAAGGTCCTTTTCAAGCCTAGCCATGCATCCCAAATCTCTGACAAGTTCTGGTACCCTTGGTAAGTGTAAGCAGTGGCCTGGGAGATGAAACATATATAGGCTGCCTGTGTCCATTATAGATATAGGTGCCAAACTAGGGATGAATTTCCTGTTCCCCATCCAGTTGTCCAAGTTGCTGTTAAATTGGGTTAGAAAGGAACTCTGCTTCACATGGATGGGGAGCCTGTTCCAGAGACGGGGTAGTTTTTGTTCCTGCTGCAGTCAATCAATCACAGACTGGTTTGTCATTTTTCTAATTTCTCCAAATTTTTCGGGTTTCTAATACCATGACTGGAATGGACCCCATTCCTAAATCAAAGAACAATTAAAGTTCATGAAATTAGTATTGTTTCAGTCTTTGATGTCAGCCAAGTAATGACTCTTCCTGCAATTCTTACGGGGTTACATGGATTGGTAACATATCTAAATACGATTGTAGATTCTATTTTATAAGACCCGTTGCTCCTACTACTGTAGAAATTGTCTGGGTATCTTTCTTCCACATTGCTCTTGTTTCTGCCTGCAGACCTGATATTTTATGACTTTGTGTGTCTCTGTACACAAGACATTGTAGTCACTAAGTGTGGCAATTTCAGTGCTAATGCTACTTTTGCCTTCTTTTCTTGGACTATTTGTCCAGTTTTCTAGCATCTATCTTTTGAATTGTTGGCAGTGGGTGATCCCATGTGATGTAAACTTCATCATTTTCTGTGATGCATGTTTCCAGTGTTTTTTAGCCACTTCAGTTCCATAATGTTTGCATAATCCCCAGTCAACAGTCTTGCCACATTATTATGCCTTTCAGTATACAGCGCACATTCTCAGCTCTGGACCAGTATTCTTCACGACACCAATCAGATCATAACCTCTGGACGTTTGCATTCTTTCCACTTCTCCCTCTCATAATGGATTGAGCAGTTTACTGGTCTTATTGTAGTAGGACTTCTGGACCCGCGGTGGTGGTGCTGCGGTAGCGTTGTCACCTCGCAGTAAGACGCTGTCCGGTTCGATTCTCGGCTAGAGCGTCTTCTGCGTGGAGACATGCATGAATGGGCATACCTTCGTTGAAGGTTGTGCGTCAGGGCTGGTAACTCGGCACGTAAAACTCAACTACCAATCATTAGTGGACCAGAGTTCAGCTGTGGCGACCCCTAACCGGGAAAAGCTGAAAAGACGCAACAACAACATTGTAGTAGGACTTCTGGGATAGGCGCTTCTTCAACATATTGGCTTTCACTTATCTGTTGTTCTGGATGCATGGAACCAACAATTGAATACTGATTGGTAATGTGGTTCTGGTTTGTCTCAGCAGAAGTCTCTGAGCAGGTGAACCAAGATGTTTATCACAAGAAATATTTCTGAGATTCAAGAGATTTAGGAAAACATGAACATGAATATTGTCACATTTTGACTTCTCTAGTAACTGCTTTGTACTTTGAACTGTGCTTTCTGCCAAAGCATTTGACTGTGAGTACGCAGGACTACATGTGACATGAGTGAAGTCTCATTCTTCAGCAAATCTTTAGAACTGTTGGCTTGTAAATGGAGTATCATTGTCATAAATAACTTTGTGTGGACTACCATGAACAGCAAAATGACACTTCATCTTAATAATGACAGTACTGGATGCTAGGTTAGGAAGTAGGTCAATCTCAAACCAACTGGAGTAAGAGTATACTAATACCAAATAATGTTGACCATCCCACTCGAAGATATCAGTGGCTACTGTCGACCAAGATAGTTCCAGAATTTGGTTAAGTGGTTCCTTTTGTTAATGAGGCTTTGTACTATTACACAGTGAACAAGATAAAAGTGCTGTGTCAGTATCTTGTGACATACAAGGCCAAAATACTAGCTCTCTCACCCTTCTTTTGATAGATTTGGTTCCTGAGTGACTGTGATGCAAGATAGTTATGTACTCTGGTTGCAAGGACTTTAGAACAATTACTTTTGGACCTTTTGTAATGATACCTTTGTCAGACAAAAATCTCATCTCTGTATGGAAAATAAGGTTGCACTTCTTGAGGTACACTAGATTGCTTTGATTGCCATCCTTGATTGATAAAGTGGTTGATTCTTTGTAAAATTGGATCTGTGGCTGTGTGATCTCTCAGCTCATCAAGACGTGTGAAAGAAAAATTTCTCACTTCCATGACTTCAAAATCAAGGTTCTTACTCTTGTGCTGTTCAGTGGTGTTTCTGGGTGATCTTGATAATGTATCAGGAAGATAAAGCAGTCTGTCTTTCTTGTAGACGAGATTGAAATTATACTTTTGTAATCTCAGCATTATATGTTGCAGTCCGGCTGAAGCTGAATGCATTGGCTTTCTCAGGATAGTGACTAATGGTTGGTGGTCTGTTTTGATCTGAATAGGTCTACCATAAATATAATCCTGGAACTTCGAACATGCAGACACAATTGCCAAAAGTTCTTTCTCGATCTGGGCATATTGCATCTCAGTTTGGGTAAGAGTTCTCGATGTATTGGCAAGAGGTTGATCCTCTTGTAGAATGACTGCAGCAAGACCAAATTTCAAAACATCACAGGAAAGTGTAGCTGGTTTGTGAACATCATAGTATCTGAGCATTCGTGGACTTCTCTGTTTCAGGACATCAAATGCTCTTTGGTTTTGCTCTAACCAAGACCAGGATTCATCTTTACATGTCAGCTCTCTGAGTGGTGCTGATAGTTGGCTCAAGTCTGGAATAAACTTGCCTAGGTAGTTGACCATGCCAAGAAAACTTTGCAGGGCTTGAACATTGTCTGGAGCTGACATCTGGAGAATGGCTGTTTGCTTTGAAAGGTCTTGTCGAAGGCCTGTACTTGTAAATAAATGACCAACATAGGTAACTTCCTGTAGCTTGAACTTGCATTTCTGTGGATTGAGCTTAAGATTCACTTGACATGCCCTTTCTCGAAAGTTTCTGAGGTTTCTCTCATGTTCGGCTTCATTGTGACCCCCCCCGTACCAGTATGTCGTCTACTATAATAGCACAATGATACTCAGAAAAAATTTGCTCTGTTGCATGTTGAAAGACTTCACTTGCAGAATTTATCCCAAATGGCATTCTCAAAAATCTGTACCCGCCTAACAGAGTTCTGAACGTAGTGAGCAATGATGATTTCTTGTCAAACTGAATCTGCCAGAATGAACTCTGTATATAAGACAGAAAAAATAGTGGCATTTGGCATCAAGGCTGCGACTTCTTCGACTGTGTGCATTGGATGATGAGGTCTTTTTAGAGCTTTGTTCAAATCTAATCGGTCAATACATATTCTGATCTCATCTAAGCTTTTCTTATGAGCTACCACCATGGAAGATGCCAATTCAGTTGGAATTTCTACTGGACAAATCACACCTTGTCGCACCATTTTTTATAACTCGGCTTTGACTCTTTCCTGCATGGCTATTGGAACTTTACGTGCTAGCCTGATAACTGGACTGACCTCTGGGTCTAACTTCATGGAGTACACAATTGGAAGTTTGCCTAGTTTGTCTTGGATAAGTTCGGCAGAGATAGAAAAAATGTGCTGGGCAAAATTGAGTAGTGGTCTTTTAAGCTAATATGATAGACCTTATTAAATAAAAACAGTCCCATTTTCAAACTGTCTCTGAGCCCTAATAATGACTGGATATGCCTCTTGACCACACAAAATAATAAGTCATAGCTTCTTCCAGCGGAGTGACATGAAAGCACTACTAAGCCTTTGGTTTGAATTTCTTCACTTTCATAAGCAACAAGCTACAAATGCCTTGCCAAATCAAGCCTTTGACTTTTACACACTGTAGCAAATGTTTCTGCAGATATAACATTGCACTTGGAACCTGTATCAACTTTGAGCTCTTTAGGTTTGTCATTTATCCGAACAGTGCAAAATACATCGTTCTTTGCCCTTAAATCTACTGCATTGACCATTTCATGAAGCACTGACGCACCATCAACATAAAGAGTATGATTGCCACAGTCTAACTGATCAACTTGTTTCTTAGTGTTTCCTTTTAATAAAAGAATGTGAGCCTTTTGATTTACAAAATCTTTTGAAATGATTCCATTTATTACATTTGTGGCATTGTTGACCAAAAGCTAAATATTTTTCACTTTTAGATTCATGGCTTCTACCACAGGTACTACAGTTGGCAATGAAACTGTGTGGGGTCCATGCTTTGAATTTGCTGACTCACCCTTATGCTTCACTGAGACTGTCCGAAGTCCGGAATGTCTAGAAAGCTCTGGGGTTTATCAGTGAGTGCTGCAGGGGTTTCAGTTGTTACCATATGCTTGGGCCTGTTTCTTTTAACTATTTGCTGCATACTGTCAACATGTGCTTTATCACTGTGCCTTCTAGAGCTGTTCTCATTTGTAAGCTTATTTGTGTGCTTTTCTGCAAGCTCCTACATCTGACAGATCTCAGTGGCCTTATTCAAAGTTAAATCGCTGTCACGAAGCAAAATCTTTCTCTTAGCATCATCTTTTATGCTTCACACAAGTCTATCCTTTATCAACTCATCCCTTAAGTCAAAAAAAAAATCTGCACATTTTAGCTCCATTTCTCAGGTCAGTTATATATGCTGCAAAAGTTTAACCAGGCTTTTGATCCCTTGTATAAAATAAGTGCCTTTCCATTGTAACATTTGTCTGGGGGTTACACATTTCTCTAAATTTACATTTTAAGCACTCTGTGTCCTCTCTTGACTCAGCCGATACAACAATATGACAGCTTTCCCCCTTTCCTGTATAGATAGTAGGTGCATGCATAAATGAGCATTCCCTTTCTGTAGCTTCTGACCCAGCTAAATTAAGCAGAATAAATGCCCTTGTACGGTCATCTTTATCAGAAACTGCAGGCTGCATGAAAATGTCATTCTCTTGCTCAAACACTCCCCAGTTATCAGCAATATTACTGTCAAACACAAGTGGAATGGGTTTTTGAAATCCATCTGCCATGCCCATAAAGTATACACAAACACACTGAAAAATATGGCCCTTGTAATTATGTATGAACAAACTGTTCTGTGAGCTTGTAACAACAGTCAAATGCACAATAATCTCTTCGAAATACTTTACTGTGCAAAATATGCTGTTTAATGGCTGTACTGTGCGAAATATGCCTTGTGGCACTTGTACTTTGCAAAATAGCTTTACTGCAACACTGCACAAACTGATAACTCGAATATCTTTGCTTAATATGAAAATAGATGTGCTTTGTGAAAATGTGGTCTTTTCCCATTATTTTATTTGATTTATGCAATTCGGACTTTATTTCAAACATTTTCCATAGTAATTCAAATATTTTTATCAATATTTTAAATATTGGTTTAAGCAAAAAATATTTAGAATGTTCTGTATGCGTCGTTTCATATTATGTGAATAAGAAATAGTGCTGAGCAAGTTTTAATACCTCAAATTTGTTTCTGACCTGTTTTGCAAAGTTTGCACATTTTAGGATGATCCTCTCATGTATATTCCACCAGCATCTAAATAAGTGCCATAAGTCATTTTAGCCAAGCCATTTCTGACCTCCTGCTCCTTTGGTATTCTTCTACTGGCTTCATGTCCTTTTAGAAATGCCAGTTCTGACACCATGTCCTTTAGACATGCCACTTCTGGCACCATGTCGCTCGTTCGTCTCTAATACATAAAACAAGAAGGCTTGGGGTTTTGTTGAGATGCTTTAATACATACAAACACATTAGGATGGACAGCAGCATCTTTAAATATGCACAAACTAGTTAAACAGGGCTTACATAATACATGCTTACATCTCAACAGCTAACTACAAAATGGCATTCTAGCTTACATATGGTCAGTATTTATACACTTGTGGAAGCCCCTGGATTGCTTCTTAAAGGTATATACACATATTGCTCTACATGTAGTAAACACACGTGCAGAGATATAGCTAGCAATTGTGGTGCCTGGTGCCATCTTCCGATATGCACAAAGATGGAGATATCTTCTGGTCTCTATACCTAAAATTAGAAACGGAAAGCAGTCTGCAGCTGAGCTTCATTATATATTTCTTGAAAATTTTGCTAGAAATTTATTGTTTCAGAGATGTCTTGCAGGCATTTCTTGTTTTTAAAACTTACATAATTTTTAAAGTATGCTATAGAAAAAGTGTTAGACCTTAATAATGACACTGCCCTCTGTAGGCAATGTTAGACCCATTCAAATACTTGAAAATTTCCAAAACTTTGGTTATAACAAAAGTTGTGCCTATTAATTTTATCAGCATGAATAAAACTATCAAAGATATTCATATATTGCTCTGCTATAGCATCTGCACCAAAAAATGTATTTCCGTACAAAAGTGGGATCTCTGTATTGCTAAATGTGGCAACAAAAACATTATGAAAATGTTTCTGCATTAAAAATCCAGGATGCACCTACCTGTTCCTTTAGCTATAAATGTAGGAACACAGTGTGACAGCAGCTTGAAGCAGAGAGTCTCAGTTAACTTCCTTGAAAATTTCATGAGAATATGTTAATGTTGTTTTGGAGATATCACATTTTATGTATAGAGAGCGTAAGAAAAAAAAACAAAATGGTTAGTAATGGGTTTCTGCTCTCTGAGGTGAGGTTTCAGTTGCTTGCTTAGTACTAGCTAACAGCTTACATGTATGTATTTGAATCCATACCCTTTATCTCAAAACAGGCTACCTCCAATTCGGGCCAGCCAGGGAGGTAGTATATTTAGAGGTCAGGCCTGCATCAGTGAAAAAATGTTGTTAAATTATGTATTCATATGATCTGCTTTGAATGCTAGGAAATCTGTAAACATATAGATGACAGTGAGCAGATATAAAAAAAAATTGGGGAAACAGTGCTAAAAAGGTTAAGCTTGCTTCATACCTTCTTTAGTGCCTTTATCTCCAGGATACTCTGTTGTAAGCTGTACGTTTAAACCTTCTTGTATGTTTCTGTAAGTCGTAATCTTTTGTTGAAAGGAAGACCTCAAGAAACTATTTCACAGCATCATACATGATTGAGATGACTAAATAGAAGTCCAGTTGTTTTAAAAGCAGTCTTGTAGAAAGCATCTAAGAAAATCTCTTAAGGAATTTGGCTTTAAAGGTAGAACTGAAACCATGGCTATTTATTTGGACATATTTTTGCAACAAGTAGTTGGAAAGAGCTTTCCTTTATTAGGCATACATTCAGTTTTCTGCAGAAAATAGATATGGTAACTGTGTTTGAATTTGACTATCTAGTTACAATGGACATTCAGTCTCCGTATACTGTTATGCCGAATGAAGTTGGGATGGAATTTGTTAGGTCAGAATTATGTAGCTCTAAGTTTTTTTCTGACACTACTATCCATTTGGTTATGGAAATGCTTGATGTTATATTAAGTTAAAATTTCTTTGAATTCAATTCGACTTTCTTCCAGCAGGTTAATGGGGTGGCTATGGGTGCTGCTATGGCCTCCAGCTATGCTAATGTGTTTGAGTGCATGGGAGATTTAACAGTGCTTTTTCTAACGGTAATGTTTTTTATAGGTGCTTTATTGATATTTTTTAATTTGGAGGGGAGACATTAATACGTTTGAAATATTTTTACAATATGTCAATAATGTTAGTGCTTATTTAAAGTTTACATCAAAGTTAGACATTAATAGTTTGCATTTTTTTAGATGTTGTGGTATCTAAACAGACCAACAAGTTAGTAACTAAGATATATACAAAGGACATACAAAACAGTGGCTGTCTTAGTTATGATAGTATGCATTCAAAAATAATTATGAACAATATTGTTAAGGGTCAGTTAATGAGAATTAATATGCTCACTAAAAGTGACCAAGATTTTTTGAGTGAAGTAATAGCCTTATGTTATAAATTCTTAAATAGATGGTATCTTGAAAAGGTAGTGAAGCAAAGATTTGATAAAGTTGTTAGTATAAGAAGAAAATGTATTACAAGCACAAAAAATAAATAAGACAATTAGTAGTGACAATTTTAGTACGTGTATGCTGGTAAAGAACAACTTAGATGAAAAATCTATTAAGAATATTAAAATAAATAATTTGAAAATCCTTAAGAGGTTTTCCTGAGGTTAAAAGGTGGTAAAGGAAGAACCAGTATTTGTTCATAAAAGAGAGAGAATTTCAATGATTTGTTTCAGTCTAGGCTAAGGTTTCATCCTAGCAAAAAGTATAATAAAGCAGGAATGTTCAAGTGTTTTAACTGTAATTGTTGTCAGTACTTGTATACTAGCTTAACTGACAATGTTAAGTTATGAATTGCTGGACATTTTGCTTGTAACTCAAGATCTGTTCTGTTGTTTATTTAGCTTTGTGCATGTCATGTCCTGTTTTTATGTTAGCAGGACCACCAGGGAGTTATACTGAAGAATCTATGAACATAAGTATGCTATTTCAGCCATTTGGAAACATTATTTTAAAAGTGTATATAAAGTTGCTTTCAAGTTTGTTGCTCTGGGTCAAGTGCATAATTTTGAAAACAGATTTGATGCTGAAGACAAATTAGACTGGAAGAAATATGTGTGGCAAATGAAATTAGATGCTTGTTACAGTGTTTTAAAGTGTAAGAAGATTAAGCATTAATTGATTGTCGTGTGACTTAGTTTTGTCTAAATGTTTGCTTTCTGAAGTTGCCATTCAGTCTGAAGAAGTCTTTGTTAAAAGATGAAAACTATTGATGGATATTGTTAAAATGTTTTCTTTTGGAATTTTATTTTATTTCATCCATCTGGTCAGTCATTAAACTGTAAACCTTTCCTTTCGCTCAATTACTTATCTTTAATATGTAAAAATTAATAATGTCAAAATCATCTTTGTTATTAGTGGGGAAGTCAGCTGTGCAGACAGTGGTATAATAACAAATCCGAAAATGTTTATGTAATATACCAAATTAAAGGTAATATGAAAACATTGGTTAAGAACAGATACAAGTTGTATGACAATGATTTAATATTTAGAGATATCTTGCTAGTTTATAGAGAAATTAAAGGTAAAGTAGTATAATGCAAACAGGAATTGCAGTATGAATTGAGAGAAAAGCACACTTATGTTATATTTAGAGAGAAAGCCAGAGGGAGAGATTGGCAGAAGTAAGGAAGTGAGTGAAGAAGGGAGAGTAAGAAGATGTAAGATATGAATATGTATTAGTTCACATTTAGGGATATAATTTATCCTGGTTTTGAGCAAGAACAGAGACAGCTTTTGGCTAGGAAATCTTTCAAAATGGTTTTGAAAAAGAGGATGGAGACTATTGATCTGATGGAAACAGGTAAGGAGTTCCAGGCCATAGCAAAATGGTATGAATACAGACAATGCCCAGCAGATTTTATAGAAGTTTACAGGAGTTTTTGGTCATTAGATCATAATGACCACATGGTAACATAGCTGTGTAGAATGTTATTTAGTGCCAGACAAGCAGATTGATGCTGCAAATATTTTAATATCTTCATAGATACAGATTTTGTCCTTTGAATCAAAACTGTTTGTGAACGTCTTGTTAGCCATGAAGTAATTCATCTGGTAAAACAAGGATTAATATTAACTCTTTTAATGCTCTGCAAATCTCATAATGTGATATTGAATCAAAAGCTTTAGTTAGTTCCAGGAAGATCGCTGCAATACTTGATCCTAAATTTAAGACCTTAGTAGTTTCATCATAAAAAACAGCTGAATTTGTAACAGTTGAATGTCCCTCATTAAAACTATGTTGGAAAATGTCCTTTACAGCTAAATTGTTGTCATTATAAAGAATGCCATTAAGGCACTTTCCAAAAACTGATGTGAGGCTAACATGCCTGTAATTTTGTGCATCCTTTCCCCCCATTTTTTGTATACTGGAGTTGCAGTAGTATCCTTTCACAATTTTGGGACAATATCTGATTATAAAAGTTTATTAAAGCTAGAATACAAAATCACGTTAAGCATATTCTTTATGTTAGCCAGTGGTAAGGCAAGTATATTATTGGGGCCATTAGATATCTATTTGCTAGTTTTATTAAGTGTTACCTGCGGTAGTGGTGCTGCAGTAACGTTGTCGCCTCACAGCAAGACGTTGTCCCATTTGATTCTCAGCTAGAGCTTCTTCTGTGTGGAGGCATGCGTGAATGGGCGTGCCTTCGTTGAAGGTTGTGCGTCAGGGCTGGTAACTCAGCACATAAAAATCCACTACCAAACATTGGCGGACCGGAGTTCCGCTGTGCCGACCCCTAACCAGGATAAGCCGAAAGACACAACAACAACATTAAGTGCTGATCTCAACATATCAAAAGCTGTCTTTGGACATAGGATTGTATTATTCATGCCATGATCAGTTTTGAAATGATTAATTCTTTCTTTGTCCAAATTATCATTTGGAAAATATCTATTAAATGTATTTGTAATTTCTGTAGGTTCCTTTATAGGCCTTTGATTCTAGTATAGTTGCATGTTGAACATTATTATTAATTCATATATTTATAAAACTTTCTCTTATTATTAGAGTCTTTACCAATTTATTTTTGTACCTTACTTTTTCCACATCTAAACTGTTGTTTCAACTTCCTTCTACAAATTAGCCTCCTTTTTACCAGTTTATTATGGTGCTTCTTATACATTTGCCATGTTATGTTCTATTCCATGATTAAGACTAAAGTTCTACCAGTAAGCATTTTCCCCGATGTAGCAGTTATATAAATTGTTTTCTCAACACTGCTGTGTAATATTTTTTGAAGAATGTCATATCCAAAAGCTTTGCTCATCTGTCAGTTTATTCCAGTCGGCTGTATTCACTGATTTTTATTAAAGATAGTAAAACCCTAGTTATAACTTTTTATGATGTACTTAGATTTAGATGATACAGTCATATTATATCCTACGTAGTAGTGATGAGAGGTTCCTAGTGAGGTTGAAACATGAAGGTTATTAATTATATTATGTAGGTATGAAGTGACAAGCTCCAAAATGTTATCTCAACTAGTAGCATCAGTATTTAATTGACACAACACATGCTAAGAAATAGTAATAAATCCCTTAATATAACAGTTACTATTAGTCATGTTGTTCCAGTCAATACAGGGATGATTAAAGTCCAGGTAATGCTATGTTACTTTTATTTAAAACATTGCTTAATTCAGGAAAAAAATCCCAGTCATTCTTAGCATTCATACTAGGAGATCAGTAATATAAAGCAACAGTAATGGCCGTACCTTTTAAGATATTATGTAGTTGTATTGTAATACATTCAGTTTGTTTCATGAATTAACACCAAGTTAGAATTAAGTGAAATAAGGATCCACATAGTAACGCCACCTCCCCTAGAATTTTCCCTGACACTCATATTTTACATATTTAGGTATATTTAAAGTTCTAAGTTCACTAATTGTAATGATTTTATAACTTTCAGTAATCACCAGACTTTTAAATTCAGCCCCTTTAAACTGCAAACTCTGGACATTAGTAAGGTAGCACATTCAAGTTCTACTAAGTCTTGTTATTTTTATAGATGATTTTATTATACTCTTTGGTTGGTCTAAAAAACCCTATACTTAGTCAGGGTCCATGCCAGATAATATTGCTGCCACATATAAATTGCGGTGTCTCCCACTATAAGCATACATACAATTATCCAATACAGACACTTCCCAGTAGATAATTAGTTTAATATTATAAGCCGCACAGAGTTTTTTTCAGCCATCTGTTAAACAAGTGGGCCTTAGTAAATTGCTAATCAATACGCTGGGGAGTAGGACTAACACCAGTTGGAACAATGTTTGTCTGTGATTTCTAAATACTGTACCTGTTACAAAATCGCATTTTTTGTAAAATTCATAGGACTATATAACAAGTCATTAGTTCCAACAAATGCAGTCTGAGGGTCATGCTGTTTAATGCTAGAAGTCTAAATCTCAAAATGCACTCGCTCGAAACACTCCTTAAAATGGAGAACATTGACATTTGTACTGTAACAGAGACCTGATTCAAAGCAGCAGAAAGCACCCCTGCACTACCAGGCTATAACTTGGACCGAAGCTCCAAAGGCAGTGGTGTTTCCATATTCATAAAGGGTGCACACACCTCTAGACTGGTAGCCCAACAGAACACATCAGAGATACTTCAGGTGCAGCTAACATTGGGTAAGAGAGCAATCCAGGTCATAGCCTGCTATTGGTCCCCAACCATATCCCAAGACCCACACTCCACGTTCCTAAGCACCCTGGAGAATATTAGGGTCCAACCTAACACTCTCATACTGGGCGACTTCAACTACCCCTCCATTAACTGGGAAAACTACTCATGCACCAATACACTTGCCCAACGTTTCCTGGAATTCATTAATTCCAATGCTGTGGACCAGCTCATTCTTACACCCACTAGAGGTAGCAACATCCTTGACCTGGTAGTTACTAACATGGGCTACTGTTGCTCTACACCAATAGTCAGCTTCTCCCTGGTTAGATCTGACCACAAACTAATCACCTTGAAAATCCACCCCCCACCCCGCAAAGGTAACTACCATGAAAAACTTCTCCAAAGCTAACTTTGGGCTCCTAAAAACAGAGGTGGCTAACTTCACAGCACCCATGCAAATGGAGAATAATCACATGGCTGCCGAATCATACACCAATGCACTGTGCGGACACGTACATAAATGCATGGATCTCGCCATACCCAGTAGAACCAAGATGCTCTCCTCCAAAAAAAGAAAGCCAATCTGGTGGTCCCCTGCCATAAACAAACTCTACAACAGAAGGAAGAAACTGATGCAGAATAAGGTGAAGTTCCAAGACTGGAAAAACTCCCTTATCAGCCTCAACAAAAAGTTGAAATCCCTCATCAAATCCTCTAAAGCTAGCTATGAAAACAGAATTGCAGCAGATAGTAAAGACAACCAAAAGGCCTTCTATAGTTATGTAAAGAATCACCACAGCAATACCCAGATTTGCTCTGAGCTACTGCACAATTGTACCTCCTATACTGAGCCAACAGATATTGCCAGTATATTGGCAGACAACTTTACCCCCCCAAAGAACCAATCACAATACCGGTAGATTGCCAGGCACCCAGTATTACAGCTGCACAGGTTAAAACAGCACTGTCCAAGGCCAAGAATACAGCTTCTATGGGACCTGACAATATCCCTGGCTGTGTTCTACATGAACTACAGAGTGAACTGGCACCACACCTGTTTGCCCTGTACAATAACAGAATCTCACCTTAGGGTTTATCACTACCTAATCACGCACTGCTACAGTCATCCCTCTCCACAAAGGAGGAGTGACTACAGACCCTGGGAACTAGCGCCGCATTAGCCTGACGAGTCTGATATGCAAAGCTATGGAACACATCATCATGGACCTAATAAACAAGGATACATGGAATCTCCAAACTCTGGATCCCACACAGTTTGGTTTTGTGAAGGGTAGATCATGCCTGCTCAACCTGGTTGACTTCTTTGAGTCAGTCACCAGAGCTGTGGCTGAAGGCAAGGTGGTTCACACAGCCTACCTTGAACTGACCAAGGCCTTTGATAACATTCCCCACTCAGGAATCATAGAAAATCTCACTAAGCTAGGCATTAACCCCTATATAACTAAGTGGGTTGCAAACTGGCTCTCGGATAGAACCAACAGTGCGAAAGTAGCCGACTCCAAGTCAGACTGCTGACGAGTCACGAGTGGAGTTCCACGGGGTTCAGTCCTGGGTCCTCTCCTGTTTGGTATCTACTTCTCTGAAGTCCAGGCCAACATGAAGGTACTCTGGCTGACAAAGTTTGCAGATGATTGCAAGTTGGGAGCTATTATTAACTCCCCAAGTGATGTTGACATCATTCAGAAAGGTCTCACTGAAACCAACGACTGGTGTCAGAACCACGGCCTTATGCTCAATGCCAAAAAATGTTTTTATCCCCTTTGGGAAAAACTCTGTTCCCATGAATTACCACATCGATGGAAGTCCACTTAGCACAGAAGGCGTTATAAGAGATCTGGGAACATAGGTTCACAGCAACTTCTCTTTTGACCACCACATTGCCACTGTGGTCAGAAAGTCCTTCTGTGTGGCACATCTCATTATGAAGAGTTTTGCATCCAGGAAGAAAGAGGTCATAGTCTCCCTCTACTCTTATCTAATTAGGTCAATCATCGAATACAATGCCCCATTTGACATGCACCTCACTAGACAACTGCAACAACAGGAGAGGCCGCAACAGTACCTCACAAAGAAGATCTTTGGCCTTAAACAGCTGTCCTATATGGACAGACTAAAAAAAAAACTCCAGCTATTCTCTGTCTCATATCACCTACTTAGAGGCGATCTCTGTTTGACTTACAAAGCCATGTCTGACCAAGCTCTCTTAGAAATACTACATCTATAGAAATCCCAATCCCTCCGCACCACACACTCCAGAGACCTCAGCCTCATTACCACAATCAGCAGAACATACTGGAGGGACAGGTTCATAACCCAGAGACTGCCCATGCTATGGAATAGGCTTTCCATACATGTCAAACAGAGCACCTCACTGGCCCTCTTCAAGAGAAGTCCTGATGGGTGAATGGGAAATAGAAAATTCACCCCAGGGATCACTCCAGTGGCTCTGCTTGATAGAGGCACTGGGAACTAATGTCGGGTGGCACGATGCCTGGGTAATCCTATGGGCTAGGCTTGAAAGGCTCCAGGGCCATTAGCCTAGTACACACCTATGTACCTATGAGGAATTATATGACTGTACTTGTGTTTCACATTCTATATCTTTGTAAATAATTAGTCAGTCCATTTTAAGCTCAGAAGAGAAGATACAGTAAACTGTCTTTATTCAGTGTGCTTAACAATTTTACTGTCCTTTTAAGAAAAGAATCCCCAGTAATCAGTATTCATTTTGTTTTTATTTGCAACATCATTCTAATTGCTATACTAATTTATGCTAGGGACACCTAAATAAATAGCACACTGCCTACCAAGTGCTGCTGTTTTTCGTTTTTTTTTTTTTTTTTTTTCATTGATTCTTACCATTTATATTCATCATTGGCATTACCAGTTGTGGTACACTCTCTTTTCTTGTTAGTTATATTCTGTATTATTACTTCAGGATAAAGTCTACAAAGTAGCTTATTTATTTCAGTGTTACTACTGCTGCACAAATTGGAGTCTCTGAGTTAATATCCTTGATAATATCTGTAGTGATTTCATCCCTTTTCAACAAAACTAACACTTTACACTACTGTCAAATGGAAGGTAGAATGTGCAGTTAAGAAGTCTCAATTATATCTATACAGCCTCTGTTTACAGAGGATTAATTTGGTGACCCACTGCCATTAGCTGAAGGTAATTCTGTAGTAAATGGAGTGCCATTATGACATTCAAAATCTGGTTCAGTGCTGCTGTAGGATGGGGGAATATACGAAATATGCAAAGATGTAAAGCACTTTCCTACTATATCACCAGCTTTCATAGCTGACATAACCCTTCCCTTTAATTTTTCTGTGGCTACTAGAACATGGAGTAGACAAATCTCCAAGCACTACAAAACATTATGATAGGATCGCTGATTGTAACTAGAAATTGTGTTCTCAACATGGATGTTAAGCTTTACTTCTTGAGCTTCACGCAAAAGGTGAATTTCTTAGCATCCATGTCTCAAACACATAATAAGCAAGTTGCGATAAGCAACATGACTATGTCCTCTATATAGCTGACTCAGAAATATTCACTTCTGTCCATCATTTAATATTCTCAAGAGAGCAGTTTTAGTATTCTGTTGTTTCCAGAAACTGAACTGAAATGTAGTTAAGAGGTCAAGACACATGAAGTAAGACTTCAGATGCACGGAAAAATAGTCTTTATAACCATATCCTTAAATGGCACATTAGAGACCAGATGTTTTTCTCTAGACTTGCTGTGCTTTAAGATGGTTTCTTAAAAATGGGAATAAACTAGATGAGATATTTAGGTAGTACTGTTTATCTGCTGATACAGTTTTACAAGCAAAAGAAGTGAGTAGCCAATCTGTCAGCAGTCTGCTAACCCAGGTGGTTTGATATGATGAAGGAAAAATCTCCATTGACAAGAACAAATCCTTATTGGGATCTTATTGTATGATAAGCAGGCCTAATGTTGTTTCCAAGTAGCTGAATCCTATTTCAGATTTGTCTGAAATCTTCATCTTCAGAGGGCACATAATTCATGGTTATACATGATGCACATGCCGGGGGACAATTTAATCAGGAGTACGCTTGAGCTTTAAGATCTATAATGTCTGTATTGCAACCAAAAATAAAAAATTCAAGCACAGGAGTTGTCATTTCTTGTGCTATTACTTAAATATGCTGCATCCCACCAGTTCATGATCAGTTGACCTGGTAGTGGTAGGGCAGGTCCACACAGAAGTGTACCAGGTGATGGTTAGGCTTAGAGGTAGTTGGTTCTTATGTCAGATATGTGTATGACTAGCTGTAATTTTCTGAAGAAACCCAAAATCTTTAAGGGTTAGAAAGGATAGTTTTATTTAGGGCCACTGATTCTTCATCGGCTGAGATTTTGAGTTCACCCAACATTAACCAGTTTGGATAACCAAGTGCAGTGCTAAAAAGAAAAAAAAACAGTGAACTTTTTCACAAATATTCCCACATTACTGGGTGGCAGTGCATGGGGGAATACAAACAGTTGTTTGTTTCTTGCTCCTAGGACATAAACAAGTTGTTGACTGTCTTGGAGCGTCAGCTACTTATATTGATCAGAAGTAGAACTTTTCATGTCAAAAATTCTGGACATGTACATGAAAGCCAAATGTGTCTAAATTTGGTGATCCCTTCCCCTCCCATGCAGCCATTCCAGTGTCCCATTACTTGGCTATTTCTCCATTTCTTCCCAGTTGCCATAAACACTGTTCAAAACTCTCAGGGTGCATACTGTTTCCTGCTTTACTTCTACAATGATTAAAAATATTTGGATTTAAAGCTTTTATTTCAAAGTTTATAGCACAAACTCTGATAGACATTTGCTAAACAAAGTAATATAGGCTCACAATGAAAATAGACTTAGCATTAAAACTTTTCTGCCTTTGAAACTCACATTCACTGAAATAGCATTCAAACTCACATTAAAAAAATGCATCTGGCCAGTGGTAGATTAAGTTTACCTTTGGGCTGTTTTCAAATCATAGGCCAAATTTTTAGGACCATGCAAAAGTTTTTTTGATTCACCTTCCCGACTGTAGTAAATTATCTTCTTCTCCTTTCTCTTTTCCCGGTTTGGGGTCACCACAAAGGAACAATGGTCCACAGAACAATTGGCAGTGAAGTTTTACAGTGTCGAGTTGCCAGTCCAGCCTTCCACAGAAGGCACACACACACACCTTGGGCCAATTTAGAGTGTCCAGTCCACCTACAGCATGTCTTTGGCAGGAAACCGGTGCACCCAGAAGAAACCTATGTGACCGCAGGGAGGACATGCAGGCTCACACAGAAGGCACCCCAGCCGAGAATCAAACCTTTTGCTATAAGTCAGCAATGCTACCTACTGCACCACCGCGGCCGCCCTTGACTGTGGTAAATTATAATATATAATGATCAAATTATATCCCTTGCATAATACAGCACCACTCGTTAGTGTGTTTTCAATGTATAGTTGTGAACATTTTTCCAGTAAGAAATGAAACAAAACATACGAACCAATAATGACAAAACTGCCCAACTGAGAACATTTAAACCATAAAATGCCACTCAAACTTCTGTCATTACAATCCACCAATATCAGTCAATATGCACAATCTCTGCAGAAGTAAAAGTCATCTGAATAATTCCACATTAAAGTGATCTGTAACTAATTGCTAGCAAACAACTTTATACTTCAGTGTTTCAACTACAAATTCAGGGCCTGCTGCCCTTGAAGAATAAATTGCTTATGTTACATTAAAGAAATGGTAAGCTGGTAATATTGCAATAAGGAATGGATGGCTAACAGAGTAATACTATGCCTGGGCACTGCTTCATATTTGCAGAACAATGCTAAATGCCACTGTGCCAAGTACTGAGCAGTTCTGCACTTTTCAGCTTAACCTAACTCTGAAATAAATAACCATCTGTATAATGGATGTTAGCACAGGTATGTAGGGGTTAAGAGGTGAACCTCTACCTTCAAGAGCTAAACTCAAAAGTATATATACATAGAGAGAGAGAGAGGCAGTGAACTAATATGTTTGATTTTTAATGATGAAATGCTGGTGTTTCTACCAACATATAAATTCTGTTAAGACCACAGAAAGTCAAGAGTTGCAACAATGGCTCCTTAGTACAGTGAGACCATATATTTCACCCCACTGTGTCAGATCTGGAACATCAGTCCTACTCAATGTGAATATCAAGGAAGTGACATGAAGGGGAACAACCTGGGTGGCCACATAGAAAAGCACACAAATACAGGCATGTTAGCCACAGCATATGATGTCTGCATGTGAATTAGTCTGCTGAATTAACAAGTTACACAGGTCAGAAAACTAGTCTGAGGATCCCTTTCAGGCATGCCCCAGGCTAAATAAGCAGATACAAAAGAATGTTGACAGCTGTATTACATATAGTCCATTCACAACTGGTTTAACATGCACAGAAATAAACCTTATATATCTAAAGTATAGAGCTATATAAGCAGCAATATGTAATAATGAAATTATGTGCATTTATGGAAAAAAACTATTTACAATGTCACATGGGAATCATAAGTGAGTTATGTGGTCAGCTTTGCCCCCTCTGTACCACTTTAGTAATGGGTGCCAACTCTATAATGCTGCCCCTTTACTCAACCTTAACACTACACCTTACCTTCATTAATTCCATCCCATAGCACTGCCACTACACAAGACACACTTGGACACACAAACAGTGCTATATTTATTCCTAACTTAACCCTGACACCTACCTAAAATGCACAAACTCGCACACAAATATATAACACCTATTCTTTACTCATCCCCGATCCTAACCCTACCTCATATACACATGCAGAAACACTCTTATCCGTCCAACCTCACTTACCTGTCTCGACATTACACAATATCAGCATTTCCACTGCGTGGCTGTCCATACCACTGACATTAAATCACACTCCCTGTGTTCATTGAAGAAATGGCATTCAACAAAAATGTGGGGACCCATGTGTGTGTGTGTGTGTATGTATGTATATATATATATATATATATATATATATATATATATATACACAGTATCATGTGTATATGGTTCTCTAAGGTTTATAAGGCAATCCTAAAATCAGATACATGAATGTGCACATTGATCATTGATCATATGGTTTTCTGTCAGTATTTGATGCAACTAGATATGATTAGTACAACAGTATCCTCATCCTTTTCACACTTGTACTTTTGAATACACCAGTTACTGATATTTGTCAGAAGTCTGTGACTGCATCTGTCATCAGAAATTAATTCACTCACGAAAAGAAACATTTAAAAGACTTCTGTGGTCACATTAAATGATTAAGTCCCCACCAATAATACTGAAATGCATAATCAAGTGCAACAAAAATATACTACTTAATCACTTAGTGAACACATGAGTAAAACAGCATTATAACTAAAAACAGTATCATAATTTAGTAGCCTTCTGTTTCAAAATACATTTAATATTCATGGAGTCCTTCAGACCTAGTATCTTTATCGCATGCAACTTTAGCTGCCAACATAGCTACTTACTATCCAGTAACAGTACTTTGAAATATTACTGTATAGCAAGGAATTCCACATTCTACTTCATCTATATATGCAAACAGACTGTGGAATGAATAGATAAAACTGCAACATTTCATAAATACCTGAACCATATTTGAAACATGTCCGTTTGTGGTCTGCTGCACAGTTCAGATGTCATAAAGAATTCAAATTCCACGCTCGCGGAAGACAAAGACATAAACAGTCACTCGCACAGATGCAGAAGACTGTTTTCGTCTTCTGCATCTGTGTGCCACCAAATGCAAAGGGTGTTCTTAAAGAACAACACCCTCAAAAAAAAAAAAAAAGTTATTTTTTTTTAAATTAAAAAAAATTAATCTCCTGGCATTTTTTTCTGGACAGTATGCCATACTTTCCATGTCCCTTAATTCTGGACAGTTGGCAACCCTATCTCTCCAGCATCTTAACCCATCCTATGCACTGAGTAACAGAGAAACTGCCATATGGGGACCAGAGTTGGTGTACAGCCTAGGTCTGCATTGAGTGCCAGCTTAGCAGCAATCAGCAAATGGAGGCGATAGCTTATTATAAATGTACCTGCCATTCATTTACATATTCCTGTATGTGGCCAGCAAGGAGCAAGTTTTTCTTACATGTCTGATATGAATAGAAGCCTTCCTGGATACCTCACTCAAACAGGGTGAACTCCTGTCTCTGTGTGTCTTGGACTCTAGATGACAGTATGTAACCACAACAAGGATACTTTCCACACATAAGTCTTCTACTAGCTCCTGCCTTTGTATTTGCTTAGGACACCTAACATCCTATATTTGGTTTATGCAGGGTCAGGATTCCAAGTGAGCAAAAATGGATGATGGAACTATAATAGATTTCTAACAAAGATCCAGACCCATTTTATTTATTTTTAAATAATCAAATAATGGGGCAATTTCTAGAATCAGTTATTAGCAAAAATTATAAAAATATTTTGGGGCTAAAGTCTGCTTTCCTAATATTATGTGAGCACTCCTTTTAAGCTAATCACGAATATTAAATGCTTAATTCAGGTTTTTATAAGCAGTATGCCAAGTAAAAAATAAGAAATTACAGTCCAAGTAATAAAATAAAATCAGACGACAATGATAAAAGTCTGTCATATAATGTTTGATTAGACAATGCTTGTCCAACCAGGTATTTTTTAACTTCATAGGTTCAGAGGTTAGTACTAGGTTAACTGCCCTTGTGGGCCATTTTAAGCCTAGCCAGTTACCCCTTGTGAGAATCAAACCCTGTACCTTTTGTCTGTAAGGTAAACACTTTTAACCTTTATGCCAATCTCTCACCAACTTAGACAAATTTTTAGAACTGGCAGTAACGATCAGATCTAAATATAATGGAAAATTACGAAAAAGACTACAACAAAAGAAAAAAAACTTAAAAGTATAAAGCAGATTAAAAGACTCTAGTTTCTAAAGATTCCGAGGACCTTCCATGCCCTAAACAGCCAGGCTGCTCGAGCTGAACTGATGATTTTTGAGCCAAACCCTTCAAAGCTTTCATTACAACAAAGATGGAGGCAGAGTCCTTAAAAGGACAATGCTAGACAAAATAAAAAGTCCATACCCTGGCATAAACACCACACCAAAAGAAAGTGGGATGGAGGGAGGGAGTGCCTACTGTTGCAGTGATCATATGGATATCTACTGTTATGGTAATTTTCTTACTATGTTCATCATACTGATCACTGCTGCAGCAACCTTAGCTACACAAGTAGATTACCTTAGCTAACTACATTTGGTAGGTGGAAGAAGGGTCCAGGAGCCCATGAAGAATAGCCTTGTCAAGCCTGATGTAGACCTAGGGAAGAAATAAAATGTATGCTTTGTAAATGTGTGCATAGAGGACCAAGCTGCTGTTACTAGAGTACTTCCAAAATCCAACCCTTTCCAAAAAGCCATAGATGAAGACAAGGCCCTGGTAGAATGGGCCTCGACCCTGCCTGGAATAATTCTGCTGTTAAGTACTATAACAAAAGGTAATAGCCTTATTAGACAACCATTCCATTTAAAAATATTCTGTTTTGGCACAGGTTGTCGTCCTTATCTTCAAGAGAAATGAATAATTGATCCTAAGATTTGAGAAAATGTAGTTCTGTCGAGATAGTGCCAGAGTTGTCTGTGGACATTCAAGGTACTGAGAATCCTGTATCTCATTTTTAGGCTAAGAAAAGAAAAAGTACAGTTGTGTACACTTTCCATAAATGTAGATGTTCGAGTGTATTCACTGTTACAGTCATTACATTTGGGTAATCTGCTGGCAGGTTGCCCTCAGTCAGCCTGAATTCCAAAGTCTTGGGTTCTGCATCGGTTGTGGTTTTCTCTTTCATGACGTCAGGTCACCAGGGTTATAAAACATGCAGCCAACGCCATTTTCTTTAGTTTTTCTTGTCCCTGATGTCAGGTGCCCCCAAAAACGTAGCAATATTTTATATATATATATATATATATATATATATATATATATATATATATATATACATATACACACACACACACACACACACATCAATATAAACTTTACCTTTATGTACAAGCAAATACACCACATAGGTTGTAGAAGATAGAGAAGGAAAGATAAACTTCAGAATGACAGGGGGATGGCGGGAGGGTAACCTGGACTACAACAGTGAATACACTTGAACATCTAGATTTATAAGTGTACACAACTGTACTATGTTCTTCGTGTTTCACTGTTGCAGTCATTACATTTGGGTAGAATCCCAAAGCTATGGTTGTGAGGCTGGAGCTAAACAGCATTAGGTACGGCTATAAGGCCCTGCAGGACTGCAGTGGCAAAGCCTGCCCTGGATTTAGGGTAAAGAGGTAAATGGTAATGCTTTGTAAAGATGTGAACAGAACTCCAAGTAGCAGCCTCTAGAATGTCTTTGGTTGGTACTCCTCTGAGAAAGACTGCTGAAGTAGCTGCAGCTCTGGTGGAATGAGACCTAATGCCCTTGGGCACAGGTTTACCATGGTGTAAGTAGCAGTAGCGGATGCAGTGGCTTATCCACTTTGAAATTGTCTTCTTTGAAATAGCCTTTCCTTCTGACCCTGCAGCATATGACACTAGTAATTGCTCAGTTTTTCTTAGAGCTTTAGTCCTGCTCAAATAGAACCTTAGCTGTCTGTGTACGTCCAAGGAATGCAGAATTCTCTCTCCTTTGTTCTGTGGATTTGGGTAAAAAGTTGGCAGATGAACTGTTTGGTTAAGAGCCACAGTGGAAACCACCTTAGGCATAAAAGTAGGATTTGTCCTCAGAGACACCCTGTCTGGGTAAAATATGATAAAAGGCTCTACAGCCATGAGGGCCTGTAGCTCTGAAACTCTTCTTGCTGAAGTAATTGCTAGTAGCAGAGCTGTCTTCCATGATAAGAACTTTATATCAGCGGTAGCAGCTGGTTCAAATGGAGGCAGGGTGAGCTTTTCCAATACATAATTGAGGTCCCATGCAGGTAATGGTGATCTTCTAGGAGGCCTTAAATTTTTGACTCCTCTAAGATACTGCTTTATTAAAGGATGAGGAAAGATTGGTGGCTCTGTATTGTAATGAGCTAAAATGGCAGAGGCATGGATTTTGATTGATAAGAAAGATAGGCCTTTGTCAAGCATCTCAGTATTGTAATATCTGAGGAATATGTGGTTCTGCTGTATCAGTTCCTTGTGCTTGATTCCAAGCAAGGAATTGTTAGCATAAGATTTTCTATTGCTAGGTCTTCTGGCTTCCAAAATGACATCCATCACAGCTTTACTGAGAGGTGTCGTTTGTATGATTACATGATTAGCCATGCTGCCAGGTTCAGAGTCTGTAGTTGATTGTGCAGGATCTGATTGTTTTGCTGGGACAGTAGTTGTGGTCTTTGAGGCAAGGTCCAAGCTGGGTATTGAGACAAGTTCCTTAGGATTGGGTACCAGTATTGGCGAGGCCAGTCCGGGGCAATTAATATCATCTTTGGCTTCTCTTGTCTGACTTTTAGGAGGACCTTGCGTAGAAGAGGCAGAGGAGGAAAGGGTAAACTGATAGGTTTTTCCAACTGAAGGATAGGGCGTCCACTTTCCATGCTTGTCTGTGATAAGTCTTTGTGCAGAATCTTTTCAATTGATAATTTTGAGGAGAGGCAAATAGATCTATGTCTGGGCTCCCCCATTTCTCTGTTATCATGCTGAAGACTTGTGGATTTAGTTTCCACTCGTGAGGATCCATAAGGTTTCTGCTTAAATCATCTGCCAGAGTGTTTTGTTTTCCTGGCAGGAATTGAGCTTGAAGATGTATTTGGTAGGTCAAAGCTGTGTCCCACAGTGCCATTGCTAATCTGCAAAGGGGGTATGAGTGTGTACCCCCTTGCTTGTTTATATATCACATGACGGTGGTGTTGTCCGTCTTTATCAGTAGTTGTCCTGGATGAAGTAAGTCCTTGAAGGCTGTTAGGGTATTTTGAACAGCTAGCATCTTTCTGGTTGATATGTAGATGCATTTGTTTTGGTGCCCATATGCCCTGAATGCATCTTCCTGCCATGTGGGCCCCCCAGCCATAATCTGATGCTTCTGTTGTTAAGGTTTGGCTGGCAGGGGGTAGAGTGAAGGGCCGTCCCATGTTTTGGTGACAGGCCTTTGCCCACCATAGAAACTCCTGTTGCAGGCAGGGAATGAGAGGAATCATTGTTTCCAAACTGTGTGAATGTTGACTCCATAAACTTTTTAGGTACCACTGAAGTTTCCTCATATGCAGTCTTGCATATGGAATTAGTAGGATGCAGGATGCCATGAAGCCCAGAGCCTGCAGAATTTGTCTTGCAGAAGACTGTGCTTTTGTTGCCATCAGTTTGAAGTAAGTAGTCAGTTGCCTTTGTTTGTCTGGCGTGAGGTAAACCATCTGGGCAGCTGTATTCAAGCTTGCACCCAGGAATGTTATCTTTTGAGAGGGTACCAGTTGTGATTTCTTTTCGTTTATTGTGTACCCTAGGCATGTTAGAAGCCTTTTCACAAATGCCAAGTGTCAAAGAAGAGTGTCCTTGTTCTCTGCTTGAATGAGAGAGTCGTCCAAGTAAGGATATATTTGTATACTACTTTGTGTGCAAAATGCAATTACTGGTGACAGGCACTTTGTAAAGACCCTGGGTGCAGTAGATAAGCCAAAGGGCAGTGCAGAGAATTGGTAATGCATTAAGCCAGCCTTGAATCTGAGGTATCTTCTGCACGACTGCATTATTGGGACATGCAGGTATGCCTCTTTTAGGTCTAAAGTCACCAGCCAAGCATTCTTGCCCAGCATGGGCAGAAGCTGCTGCAAAGTCAGCATTTTGAATTTTGGAATGTCCAGGTATATGTTGAAAATCGATAAATTCAGTTGCACATATAAAACAAGAGTTTTTATGCGTTTCCTTCCCTGCTTGACGAGGGTTGCATTTTGTGAAAAGGATAATGGAGAAACTGTAGGTCTTAAAAGGACATTAATTGATATTGATAACAGATGCTAAATAATCCCAGTATCACTACTCAAGCAATTGCAGACAGAACTCTTGCTTCAGTAAAAGATAGACCCCAGATTCTTGAGAAAAAAGTAGAAATTCATAACATTTAGAAATTCACAGATATTAGCAGACTAACTATAAAAAGTCTATCTCAAAAACACAAGTATATAACATATTAGGTGGCAGATGTAAAACCACAGCATGAGACAATAATGCAAGTCATATATTTACATAAGGATAAAATTGTAGAACAAAATTCAGAACACAGAGCAAGGAAATGCAGTTATACTGTAAAAGGTGAAAAAAGACTGAAACCCGTCCATAGCCAAAAGTGCAGTAGATAAACAACCTGGAGAACTAAGAATAGGTCCAGGGAAGCAGATATGGCAGTGATTAGAAAAAGTGGGGGAAGGGCATTTTTTTCTCTCTTTCTCATAGAAACAATTCAGCATTTGTTTAAGTTTTTATAGCATATCACTGCTAATTCGTGGGAAAATAGGTAAAATAAAGTGAAAAATAAAGACTAGATAACCTGGTAAAAAATAAAAATAATAAATGGGCTGTACACTCAGGGATAAAATTTAATATAGCAAAAACAGACAAAAAGAACACGTATTTAGCGCTTTCATCTCTCAAAGGAGACTTCTTCAGAATACAATAAAATACATTGCCTACAACATTTTAAAATAACCTCATTAATTGCCCCACCAATTACTGCTCAGACCAGTGAGGTTAATATTAACCATTTAAAGAGAGGTAAAATAAAGTGATGGATAGCCTAGGTAAAGTGTGTGTAAGTGTTCCTACTTAGTGGGAGAAATAAGCCGTAGGTGTGATGCACATTTGAATGTTACTGACTTAAGCTATGGAGGGCTCATTGGAGATGATTCTGACTGAAATTGAAAGGTTAATGGTAGACTGCCTAAATATGCAGCTAAGATGGACATGGGATTTGTAAATGTTGATGTAGTGCTTTGTGACCAAGTAGATGCCATGTTGTCTATGGCGCAAAAATAAATAATCAGTGATGAAAGTGAAGTTCATTATTTTATAGGTGAAATTATCAATGTTGATTGTAAAAATGGTTGAACAAGAAGATGCAATTTGCAGAACAAATGTGTGTGTAATGATAGAGAGGAGGCTCAGGTTGTGTTGTGTCTGTAAAGGGTAAACTGGCAGACTGGTCTGGTTTTATAACAAATTTTGTTGACTTGATCCCTTTAAATGTGCATCTTGGATGACCCTGAAATATTTTGATGCATTTTAAGTCCTGATACAGAAAGCAGGTTTTAACTCAGCTTTGGGCCCAAATAAAGTTTTTAAATCAGTGACAGAAGATTTTTTTTATTTATAATGATTTTTTGTCTGCTACACAGCAAGTTCAATTTCTCATGGTCATGTGTAAATTGTAAAATGCAAGTTGATGTATTCAGTGCTGCTTTTTACCCCTACTTGGATGAGATTGTATATGGTTGTACATGAGGCAGTGGACAGGATCTGTCAACTTGAGTCTGAAATGTCAGTTAGTGATGTTGAGCAAACGTGGAGGGGAGTAACAAACTCAAAATTTTGTAGTGGAAGATGACTGGCTAATGTATTTGCAAGAGCTGACTAAAGGCCTTCTCAGGCATATTTACTATTTAAGCAATAACCCACGTCTGTGTGTGGGTAATGCTAGATTTACCCACAGATGGTGCGGTTTGGTCACGAGTGGCCAAACAAAGATGGTAAATCTAGCATTAACCACACCCAGACGTGGGTTATTGCTATTATACAATGACATTATTTAAGAAAAAAAATACTTACTTTTCTTAAATAAGGCATTTGTATAATACCTGCGTGGTGCCCTTCTGCTATCCTGGGGCTTTTTCTGATGTACTGTGGATGCGTATGCTTACGCAGTACATCAGAACTGTGTTGAGGAAGCAACAGAGAAAGGAAGATCTCCGTTGCTTTTTTAAAGCTGTCTCACTATGTTAAATGAGTTTAACATAGCGAGATATCTTTAAAAAAAGCAATGGAGAAAGGAAGATCTCCTTTGCCTTTTTTTTAAAGATATCTCGCTATGTTAAACATGTAACATAGTGAGATTACAGCAATGGAAATCTTCCATTCTCCGTTGCTACCTAACAGAAACAAAAAAAATCAAGACTTATACTAATGGAAAAAGTCCAGGCGACCGGACATTTTTTCCATTAGTATAAGTCGGATTTACAACGGGCATGCTGGTTGGGCTGGCCAGTCAACATGCACGTTTTGGAATACTAATCGGCAGGCATTGTATAATAATCCATTTATAAGGTGGTACAATTTAATCATTAAGATATTGCAGTATTTGAAATACATAGTAAATTGTTGCGCTTAACATGTGGCAGTAACCATAGATTGTTACATTAGTCCTGATCTTGGAAATCTTTTAAAAGTTTAGCATGCTGCTTTGAAAATAATCTGAAAGTATTGACATGTTGCTAAGCCTGATGAGATATTTCAGTTGATTAAAGCTTGTTTTTCCCTCTTTTTCTTTTGGATTTCATAGACACCCAGTGCTCATTGTGTGTTCTTGGATAGCTGTCATATAGGTATGCTGTACTCAAGCCACGTTGGTGATTTTTTTTTAGCACAAATACAACTTTTTTATTGTAGTTTACTCTTAAAGTGTTCTTTACAAGTGGTCTTTCCTTAATTGAGACTAGGCAAAAGGAAGAATAATTTAATGGCTGGTAAATTAGATCATTTGGTAGAATGTAGCTTAGATTCCTGAAGTCATTATCGCTGTAGTGTTGAGAAGTGTATATGATATTCTCATGTTGTCATGAAGACATCTTGGATGGTAAAAGTTAAGGCAAGTTTGCTACAGTAATTGATCAGTTTAACAATTGATCAGGCCTCTGGTGTCAGTGGGCAGTTTGGCATTAGTTGATTCCTACAGTTCTGTTGAAAGAAGTGCTATCCTGCATAATGAATGCCATATGGAAAACCCAGTTATAGTAGTATATTAAGCTGTATTGGAGCAGTTTAAATGTTGCAGATTTGCAACTAAAGATACTTCATAGCAGACCAGGGAAGGTGTCTTAAGAGAGCATGATTAAAGAATGCACTGTCTGGTTTCAATTTTCATAAATAACAGATCCAGGAAATGTTTGTCTCTCTCCCAAAAATGCAACAACATCTTGAAAGACTTAGGATGGGATCTTTGCTTGAAAGTGTTTGCATAGGTATTTTTATACACCAACATATTTTTGATTTGATTGCTTAGTACTTCTAATATCCAGTGGAAGTTTGTTCCAAGAGAGGGCAAGGGAGTAGTTATAAAGGTTTTGTCCCATTTTGCTTTTTGGTTTGTAGATGTGGAGTAGGTATTGGTCTGAGAGGTATAGAAGGGAGACAGGTGAGGAGATGTTGGGATAGAAGGAGGGGAGATACAGGAAGGAATGAATGATCTGGAGCTGAGATAAATGTAGTTGCTGGAGAAATTCTAGCCAGTTAAGGCTGGTAAGAGAAAGACAGTGGTGAGATTTATAATTTTGATTTGTTGCAAATCTGACAACTGTATTATAGATAGTTTCTAATTTTGTTAAGAGGGTGCTTTGAAGATTGATGAGGATTTATGAGCTGTGAAGTAGGCAGGCATGGGAGAGAGAAATTTTGGGTTTGTTTGACAGGAATTTTTTTGTTTCTGTAAAGACAAAGTTTCTGCTGTTTTTTTGATGGAATCGTGCACATGGAGGACAAATCTGAGTTGGTCATCTATTATGACCCCGAGAAGCTTAGTGTTTGATTCAGCAGTGATAGGTGTATTGTTGATAAATGAAATAGAGAAGGTAGATTTGAGGTGGTTTGGGGTTTTTGGTAGAAAATGCGAGTTTATTCTTTTTAGGATTTAGGGTTAACTTATGCTTTGAAAGCCAGTTTTCAATGGATATGAAGGATTTCTGGGTAATGGTGTTTAGGTCAGAGAGGGTATCTGCAATGGGAATGACTGTAGAATTATCAGCATACTGCATGAGAAATGATTGTGGACAAGAATTATAGAGAAGAGTAGTAAAAATATTGGAGTAATGGACCAAGAATTGATCCTTGGGGAACTCCCTTCTTGATAGGAAGAGGTGGGGAGAGTGTAGAGAGCCATTTTACAGATTGTTGTCAGTTATTGAGGTAGCTAGAAAACCAGGAAATAGTAGAAGTGGATATATTAAGGTCGGAGAGTTTGGCCAACAACAGGAGATGTGAGACTGTGTTGAATGCTTTAGAAAGATCAAGGAAAAGGCATGACACTAGCTTGCTGCTATCTCTAACCAGGGAAATGGTGCTGATAAAGGATAGAAGAGCTGTGGATGTGCTGTGTTTTGGGCGAAAGCCATGTTTTGTGGGGAACAGTAGTTTTTCTTGTAATAGGTAATCCAGGATTTGTTTGTGCATGCCGTTTTCTAATATTTAGAGTGAGGTGATAAAACTGCTATAGGCCTGAAGTTTGTAATTTCTGTGGAATTGCCTCCTTTGTGTATGGGTAAGGTGAGGGATTGTTTCCAAATTGAGGGAACTTTGGATTCAGAAATAGAGTGGTTAATGAGTATGGAGACAGGGAGGGCTATAAAGTTGGCTACTATCTGGAGAAAGAGTGGAGGTAGGTTATCAACAGAGGGGGAGCAAGGTTTCAATTTGAGAAGTAAGGATTTTATGTAGCTGGAAGGTACTGGTTTAAGAGAGAAATTATTGTGGACTTAGAGGTGGTAGGAAGGCACGAAGGGATGACATCATTGTTGTCAGAGTTGGCAGGATTTATCATTTTATTAGTGGAATCAATGAAGTAGGTGTTAAAAATGGATGCTGTTTCTTGGGGAGCATTGTTGGGGCAGGGGTTAGAAGATGAGGGGTTACCTAGATGCAATATTTTGTTTATGGAGTGCCAGAATTTCTTTGGGTTAAATATGTGAGAGGTTGGTGGGATATAATTGATTTAACTCTTACAGTGCTTAAGGGGGCAATGAAGTTGAGAATGCTTAGGAAACTCTAGTTAAATTTAAGTACTATCTCATCCAGTGTTAGATGGATTAGGATGGGCCAATTTATTGCTGAGAAGAGGTTATTAAAAGTATCAGGATGGAAGTTAGAGAGTTTTCGGCATCCAATATGTTTATGGGGTCTAGTGTAGTGTGGTGCGAATCTCAAAACTTTAATAGTAGAGTGGTCACTTAAAGAGTCAGGAAGTGTTTCATCTTGTCTTGCCCCTGAATGCCCCTTTGTAAACAATGTCTAGACAAGAATCTGTTACACAAATCTGACACAAAATTCCAATAGTCTTTCTTCTCCAAATAGATCCTTTTTCCCCCTCATAAACTGAGACCGTAGAATATTTTTTATTATATGTCCTGGTTGACAGCTGCTGTTCTTCAAAATAGAGTTTTTGCCACTTCACCATCTGTTTGCTTAATAGTGGCCAAATCAAAAAAGGAATGCTGCCCTTGGGAGGTGCATATATATGTGTTTTTGTGCATGCAACCTCCCTGCTGAGTGGCTCACTACTTATGCAGGGCGGAGCCCACCTGAGTTGTATGCTGCTTACTGCAGCAAACCTAGGCTGCAACCCTCCGTCAGAATGGCAGAACTATTTGTAGTGCCCATGCTGCTAATTGAACAAGGGTCATAGGGAGCATAGTGAGGACTGTATCCCACTGTGCCATGGGGATTAGCTTGTGTTGTTGTTATTTTGTAATGCATGTTGGAAGGATTGCTCTGTCAGTGTTCCAGAGGTAGTAATGCAATAATACTCCATGTACCAGAGGATTTAATTTTGCCTGTATTGAATGTTTATGTTACTGGTGCAAAATTTCTCAATAAAAGTGCATCAGTCACAAATGTATCTTTAAGGAGATAGATATATGATGTACAAATTATTTGTAGGGCTGGATTGCATTTGAAGGTAAAATGCTGCATTTTGCATTGAAATTATAATGTTAATTTGTGTTAAAAAAAGACTGAAAAAAGCAATGTAATAGGTGTAACACAGAAGGCATATAGTGAGAAAAAACTAATTGTGTGTTCAATCTGTAAAGTATTTTACCAACAAAATGGAAAATTCCTGATATAGTAGTGGTTTCGTTTGTCAGGAAAGCTGCCTATCACACTGACGGAAGGATGTGAGGCAGTATTTGATAGCTGCAGGAAAGTGTATGACTTGCCTCCCTTTTCCAAAGTATAATAAAAACATAGAGTAGAATGCACACATATATACCTGCGATTGCTATTAAGTGGATACTGTAGTTGGTGCACCATTTTCTCCCTGGAAAAAAAGGGTCAGATTCAAGGACGGCAGCGGAAAGCCATTCAGAATGAATTCTAGCCTACAGATTAAATGTGTAGTACATAGTGTAGCTGCAGTTAAAAGCACGTTTAAACAAAACTAGTTGCAGAATGTCAACAGAGGTGTGACAAAGGGGTATGTTAAGTTACAAGGGAAATACACAACAGTACGAATTTGAAGGGGGTTTCTTTTTATAGGTGTCTCAACTACCCAGAATTTTGCAGAATATCTAAATGTTTGCTTTATATTCTTAGTCTGTCCTCCTAAAATTTGTGGTTTTATAGCAAATCATTGACAGATATGAAGTCATTATTGAATGACAGACATTTGAGTTTCAGACTTTATAGCCTTTAAAAAAATGCTAATACAAAACCTGTTCTGAAACAAAAAATCAAAGTTTTTATAAGAGCAAGATTTAAAATCTGTCCCTCATTGCGTCCCAGCCATCAGATCCTTGTTTGACCTATCACTGGGTTATTTTTATGCAAAATATAAGGACCAATACTGTCATGGAAATGTAAGGCTAAGTTTCTTAAGATTCTCACAGATCAGTAGCCTAATAAGTAGCTATGAACTTATTCCTGCCATGGAGAGAGTCCAGGAAGTCATGATCTTGGAAGATGAGGGTCCAACAGAGAGCCTATTCTCAGGCCCTTCTGGCTCTCTGGTGATGGCTTTTGTGTTCTCTACATTACTTTTTGCATTTCCAGTGATGCAGTTGTTTAAATATACTGTGAAGCATTAGTAGTTGCAGTAACCATGAGCTTTAACATCTTCTGTTTGTGTCAGACCATGCCACTGCCTGTACAGTAGTAGACAGTTTCACCATTCTAAAGGTGGGCTTCCATTTCCTGCAGCCAAAGATAGCACAAGTGCCTGACAGTTGATGTCTTGCTAACAGGATGGAGAATCAAACTTGGTTCCTTCACAGTTCAAGAGAATAGATTCTTCCTCAAGAATGAGGCTCCAGATCTGGCTGTTTTAACTGCCTGTTATTCTTTGCTTGAAAGCTGTGAATAGAAAACTGCTTCTAGGTCATCTTCTAATCTGATCCATCAGCTAGTCCAGTGTTTACTACCTAAGCAAGCAGGGGACCATATGGTTGTACTCCATGTGCAGGGAGGCAGTATGAGTCTGGTATTTGAGGCTGGACCATAGAAAAAAGCATTATTCTCTCAGCAGTTCAGAATCAGAGTGAAGCAAACATGCCGTCAGACTCCCTGTGATACTTTTTCAGTCCTTTCCTGGTGCTTAAGGGCTCAAGAGTGCTATGCTATGTATTGTTCATATCTTCTAGGACTGGTACACCCACAACACTGATCTTTTTACCATATGGAAGAAGTTCTCGCCATTTCTTTGCGGCATAGCACAACTATTTCCCTTGTTCATTAAAAGGGAGATTTCTTTGTAACTTTGCATCATTCCCCCTTCCTAATTAATGACAAAATTCAAGAAAGAATGACTAACATTTAGCCTCAACATCCCTTGGTTGTTGAGAGGTGTATGGTTTCTGGCTTTCAGTCCTTAGCAAAACAGGAAAGCTTGCAGTTTCAAGATAACAAAATTTTATACAGCAGAGGAAACAGCTACCTCCAGGACCTGGCTTCTGCTGTAAATACTGTGATCCTTCCAGATCTTTTGGCCAAGTTGAAACAGGTGACGGAAGCTGACAGAAAGCCTTCTATCCAGCAGGCATCGTATGCCAAGTGGAAGTTCTCCCTGTGTGAAGAGGTATCTTATTCCTCCCCATTCGGTCAGTAGACAGTTGCTCCTGACTTAGATCACCAGTGTGATATGGGTCTCCATTATATGAGCAGGGTGTATGTTTAGGTTCATAGGTTCATACCTGGCTATCTGCCCTAGGGCATTTATAAGCCTAGCCAGAGTGTGTTTGGCTTTCGCCACCCATTTTAAATTAATTTTGCTATGCCCTTTTTCGAGGTTAGTAGACTGTTTCTCTGTCTAACAGTGACACAGAAGTGATACCCGGGGTAAATCTACGATCTCCCATCCACTCATCAAGATTCCTCTTGAAGAGAGTCAATGAGGGACTCTGCCTAACCTGGACTGGGATTTTATTCCAGAGTGAAGGGACCCTCTGGGTTATGAATCTGTCCCTCCAGCATGTCTTATTTATTTCAGTGCTGAGGTTCAAGTCTCTCGAGCACGTAGCTCGATGGGATTTGGATTTTCTGAGGTGCAGCATGTCCATTAATTCCGGGTTGGACATGGCTTTATACGTCAGGCACAGATCGCCTCTGAGCAGGCGGTATGCCACTGAGTAGAGCTGGAGTTTCTTTAACCGGGCAGCATACGGCATCTGTTTGAGCCCTTTGATCCTCTTGGTGAGGTACGTTTGGGGTCTTTCCAGTTGCTGCAGGTGTCTGGTAAGGTACATCCCAAAAGGGGCATTGTACTCAATTATGGGCCTGATGAGGGTTGAGTAAAGAGGCACGATGACCTCCCCTGATCTAGATGTGAATCCCTTCATGATTAGGTGGGCTATATAAAATGTTTTTCTAACCACTTTGGCCATGTGGTTGTCAAATGAGAGATTGCTATCAACTTGGGTCCCTAATTTCTTCTGTACTTAATGGTTTACCACCTATGTGGTAATTTGTGGGCACTTTGTTTTTGCCAAAGGGGATGACTATACACTTTTTGGCATTTAGCTTGAGGCCATGGCTCTGGCACCAGTTGTCTGTTTCTGTGAGGCCCTTTTGGAGGATGCTTGTGTCGGCTGGAGAGTCGATTATGGTGCCCAGTTTGCAGTCATCTGAGAACTTGGTCAGCCACAGTCCTTCTGTGTTGGTCTGTACCTCTGAGAAATATATACAGAACAAGAGAGGTCCCAGGACTGAGCCTTGTGGGACGCCACTTGTAACTGGTTTGGAGTCTGACATGGCTCCAGCAATTCTAACCATGTGGGTTCTGTCCTTGAGCCAGTTTGCAGCCCATCTAGTAACATAGGGGTTTATATTTAAGCTGGTGAGCTTATCTATAATGCCCGAGTGGGGTATTGTATCGAAGGCTTTTGCGAGGTCCAGGTAGGCTGTGTGGACCACCTTCCCCTCGTCAATGGCCTTGGTGACTGTTTCAAAGAAATCGACCAGGTTTAAGAGGCAGGATCTGCCCTTAACAAAGCCGAACTGGGTAGGATCCAGTGTCTTTAGGTCCCCAATATCTTTATTTATGAGGTCCATGATGATCCTTTCCATAGCTTTGCAGACCAAACTAGTCCGGCTTATGGGGCGATAGTTTCCAGGATCCGTTGAGGCACCACCTTTGTGGAGAGGGACCACTGTTGCTGTACGCCACTCTTTGGGTACATATCTTGTAGTAAGGCTGAGATTGAACAGTAGTTTTATGTTTGGGTTTAGCTCTTCTTGGAGTTCATGTAGGATGCAGCCTGGGACACCGTCTGGTCCCATTGATGCTGTGTTTTTTGCTTTGGAGAGGGCGGCTCTTACCTGAGCATCTGAGATGTCAGGGGCAGCACTCTGCTGGGATAGATATTTGCCCTTTTGGTGGGGAGGGGGGAGGAGTTTGCGCTGAACCTGTCAGCTAGTATGTTGGCAATGTCAGTGGGTTCAATGTATTATTTTGTCATTTTGGACTAATTCTGAGCATATCTGGGAATTCCCACCCAGGTTCCTAACATAAGTAAAGAAACCCTTGTGATTATCCTTAGTGTCCTGTGCAATTTTTCTCTCGAAGCTGGCCTTAGACGATTTTATGAGTGCCCGTAGTTTTTTGCTAATACTGATCAGCGATGCCTTCCCTTTTTGGGATTTTGCTCTATCATGTAGTAGCTTCCTCCTTCTGTTGTACAGTTTGTTTATGGCTGGGGTCCATCAGACAGGACGTCTGCTTTTGGAGGATTGTGATTTATTTCTTCCTGTGGTGGCCTTGTGGATAAAAGGACTACATTGTAGCACTGGCTGTTCAGAGAGTTTGAAGGGATCTTCATCTCTGGGCTCCCTTTGGGAAAAAATCCTACTTTGGCAGTTGATCTTCATACAGGCATCCTCTTCCATTGTTGTTCCAACCCTAAAAGAAATTCCTGTTTCTAGGATGGTATACTACCTGTAAAAATAAAGTGAAAAACAGCAAAGGAAGAACACAGATCCACTTAAGTGTTCTAGAAAAAGACTTATGGACTAAAATGTATTACGATACAGTTTGAGATGGCTTTTTCATACGTTAATTGCAAGCATTAATAGATAACTGCTATTTTGAATGACCTGTTGACTGAATAAATGCATGGTGAAATCTATCGATTTTGTTTCCATTTTTCCGAATAAAATATTTTCTTCGTAAACCACAGAATTGCCCTACATCCCCACACCATCACTGAATGAAATGACCAGTTTCATTATCATTACATCTCCATGGAAATAATATCCATTTTGCCAAAGTTCTGATGTGAAAAGAAATGCATTTTATTTGTTTTCTGCAGGTTTCATGCTTGACTTTGCAATAACATTTAAAGAAAGCCCAGTGACCCTTTTTGTTCTTGTGGCTACTTTCTTCATTGGATGTCAGCATATATTTGCTGATTCATTAATATTTTTGTGCTGGCACAACTAATAGTTAATTGCTGTCCTCTGGCTTCCAAAACTATTTTATATTTGTATGAAGAAAAAATCCTTATTTAGAATAATTGTCTTCAGTTATTTGCATTCATAATGTAATAACGTGATAAGATAGATGTGAAAACATTGTCCCTTTACCTAGGAGAAAGGTGCTGAATGTGGGCACTTAAAAAGTATTAGTTTTGTAATAGAGAAGATTTCAAATAAAGAGTTCCACAGGAAATTTGATTGTTATTGTAACATAAATCTCTTTACGGATTTGTCTCAACAGACCACACACACACACACCTACAGTTAGACAGCCAAGAAAATGTACTATATTGGTGGATTTCATGAGAGTCTTGACGTAGTAGGTATGTATTGACTTTGATATGTTGTGAAGACAATTGACTTTGCCCATTCTGAAACATTACAGGAGATGAAAATCTAGCAAAGGGTTCAGAGTGAGTGTTTGGCAAATTCAGCACAAAGTGGAATAACAAGGGTGATATTGTTTTGTTGTTTGGAAAGAATTTATTGACTCTCCTTCAAATAAGCCTTCTGTTTTTGTCAGCTGATTGATTAGTTAGTCTGTTTCTTTTTTTTTTTTTTTTACATGGATTGACCTGCAAAATGAAAGTTTTTTTCTGAATCTTTTTGACCCTGTGTCTGCCAACCTTCAAGTCTCCACCCCTTTTACAACTCATCCCATTTGTTTCCACATACTAAGGATGTACCCAGTATAGTAAGGAGAACAAAAGCCATCCAGAGGACCATCATTAATACATCCATAAGGATTGAATGTGCCCTCACCATTGTCTGGTTTAATATTCCTAACCCAACACCCCCCTGGTGGTAAAAATGAGCACCTGCATCACAACAGGAGCTACCTAGGCACCTCTACCTGTACATGTACACTACTTCACATATTCCAGCAAGGGCTGCTTTCACTGACTTTGGTACTAGAGCCCACATCCTTCTGAATTCTGACTCCCTGCGTACCCCACAAACTTCTGCTTACACCAGAGCAACAGCATTAATCAGTCGGGATGCCCCAGATTTTCCACACAGGATGAGGGGCCAGGCTTCCTGCAGGATGAAACTTAAAATTTCACCCAGTCACTCAGAGAAATGCATATAAAAAATAGTCAGCCAATACACGTAAGTCAGGTAAAACTTTGACTGAAATTATTTAAATGTTTTGCTGCTTAGGAAATAGTTTTGTGAGAAGGTTTTCCATGCAAAATTAACCACCCCTTGGTGTATTTAAATGATTATTTACTTATTTATGTATGTATCTTCTATTTTTGATCATCAGTCCTCTTTTGCCATGTCCACCCCATCCACTTTTGAATCATTCTTTCCTCCTGTTTCCTGGCATCCAGAGATGTCGGGCTAGGGAGATGAACACCAGGGATCACAGGTAATATCTAGAACGCAGTTAACAGATTTTGCTTTCTCAGATATTCTTCCCTCTGTTGAGCTGTCTTGACTAAAGCAGGTATGCACTTGTTCAAACTTCTTGTGCCTAGGTAAGTGCAATGCACTTATTGGCAGACTCATACCCCACTTGATATACATGGAGCACAGAGCTGTGTTGTTCGAAATATGGGCATGGAAATACCGTTTCTCTAGGCTGGGTGCTTCATTTCAGTCACTCAATTCCATCTCTTCCTGGCTGTTTTTTTTAAAGCATATACTTGATAACTTATCTCCGCTCACCTAAGGCATAGTTGTGACTCTGACCCTTTATCTGATATAGCTAACAGATTTAACTTTCTTTTTTTTTTTTGTTGTTAGCATGACATCATTGCTGCAGTGTACAGTGGCTTAGTAAATCAAGTTCCTTTGATGCCATTATCTTCATAAGGATATAACACACTAACTTTTTTAAGTTTGACCAGATTGACCTCCGCTGTTTTGTCGGGGCTGGACTTGGTCTAAATAGCCTTTAGGGCTGAGATATATTGTATATTTTTTAATTATTGTACCAAACTTAAAAAAGGCAGGTCATTTGCAAAAGTATGTTGGAATAATGGTGTAGATTTACACACGTGTGCACATCTATATTTATCACTTGCGTGCATGCTCATGTTCTGCTGGTACCATTTCATGCAGTGTTCATCCAGCAGGGAGATATGTCAATACAAATACATGAGATGGTTATACGAGTATTGTATGAACAAAGAATTAAAGTAATTAAAGAGCTACTTTGCTTAACAAATTAACTTAGTTAATATGTTAAGAAACAAGTTGTGTTGCATTTTTTGTGCATAAATTTGTTTTAGAGCAATGCAAGTGCGTTTTATAAAGGGAATAATTACTGCAAATTGAGTAGTTGTGAACTACTGAGCAGTACAAGGTGATTTTTTTCCATATAACAAAAAAAATCCTTATTGCCTGTATATTGAGTGATTTGTGTACAAACAATTTACTTACTGTATAAAGCCATATAATATGATCTCAGCATAACAATACTGCTTATGATTATACAAGGCAGTGCTGTATACAGATTAGTCTTTATACAGGCTATGGAATATAGCTATTTCCTTGACAGAAAAAGTCATCATTTACTTTATATACAGAAAGACTTTTGCATAAGAGTGTCTGAAAGAAGCTTAAACATTTTACATATAAGGAGAAGCTGATTATTATGAGTTTTTGCATAAAGTCCATTTGTGTAAAAGCAGTGGTTTTGCACTGTAAAAGTAATTCTGATTTTAAAAGAAAGAACTAAAAAAATTTGGTTTTAAGAAGAAAGAATATTTGTATGCAGCAATTTTGTCATTAAGAACAGTTATCCATTGTGACTGATGATATGAAAAGAATGCACCTAAATGAAAATAAAAGTGTACCTTGCTGGGTGTTAAAGAAATCAGCGAATGAAATTTCTAGAGCACTTGGCTGATTTGGGAATTTAATGGAGTTAGTCATGGACACGGGTTGTTCAGCTTCTGGCTTCACTGTTCAATTTTAGATTTAACCGTACAAAACAACCAGCAAATCAGCCACTGAACTCAAAACTTGCCGAAGAATATGTTTAGTACCAAAAGTAGGTTAAAAACATCCACAGTTTAGGGCTTTCATCTGTAACACTAAGACATTATCAGAACTGTGAATGTATTGCTCGTGGAAGCCATTTTAAAACTTAAGTGCAGAAGACACACCTCCCATGTAAACCAGTCACAACTTGTTGTAGCTGAAATCAGTGTGAAACAGAAAAAAAACGGGACTGGCAGAACAAACTGCTTTACCGGGAAATGTCATGGCAACTTAAGCTGGATGCTACCAATTTCCCGGTTTAAATGATAGTATTTGTATCAGCAGTGAACTTAAAAGGAGAGCAGAATATGATATTGTGTTTTATCAAACATTTTTTGTTTAGTTATTTTTTGTTTAATTTATAATTATATGTTTTGGTTCAGGTTTAAAATTTTTGACTTATTTTTAGTGTTACTTTTTTTTTTCTGTTTCACACTGATTTCAGCTTGCATCTTCTGCATGATGATTGTGTGTACAGTGCTGTTTCCAGAAATGAAATCAGTATAGCCTACACAGTCATTAAAGTGGCACTGGATGAGGAGTTGTTGTTCGATAAAATCCCACAAGGCTTATACGACTTCCTTAGAGTGCATTTTCCTATTATTCCAAAGATTTTTGGTATTCCCAAAATCCACTCCAGTCCATCACACCTTACATCCAATTGTAGCTGCTAGTGGATCAGTTACCAAGCCTCTGCCCAAGTTTATAGACCAGAAAACTGAAAAACTTGTTTATTTCCTTCCCACACATTATAAGAGACTCATGGGACCTTCTGGATAAACTGAATGGAATATCAGCAAAAGATAAATTCCTTTTGGTTACTAGTGATGTACAAAGTTTATTTACGGTAATAACCCACAACCTGGGGTTAGAGTGGTTCGCAGAGATTACAAAAAATTTGGCTTACTTTCTGAAACAGATTATGAATTAGTGAGTTCATGGACTTGGTGTTAAACAACAGCTTTCCGACCTTTGAGAGTGAATTTTACAAGCAGATTCTTGGAGTGGCTATGGGGACCGCATGCACCCCCATGTTTGCAAATGCTGTCCTATTATGATGGAAATTAAAATCACTTTTTAAATTCCCCCTCTTTTCCAAATGTGCTGGCTACTTCAGTTACTTCAATGATCTACTTATTTGGGAAGGAAGTGCCAATGAACTTGAAGAATTTGTATTACAGTTACAAACTAGCACCTCCTTTTTAAAGTTCACATATTCCTTTGAATGTGACCAGATTAATTATCTTGACATTGACATCAGAAAATGAGTTAATGAAGAATTCACTACCAGGATTTACAGGAAGTCCACTTATTCTAACGCATTTCTTTTTTTCGCCAGTTGCCACCCCTTCCATCAGAAGGGGGGGTAGTAAAAAGTCAATTTATCAGAACCTCTCGCTTGACCTCAGATGAGTGTGTGTCTAGAACAATTCAACATTCTAAGATCCATGTTTTTGGACCGTGGCTACCCCCTACCACTTCTGGATTCAATCAGGGATGAGATATGGGCAGAGAGAACACTAAATATGCCCCCATCATTAAGAAAGGGCTGAGTCAGCTGGACAAGAAAGACAATCAAACAGGTTTTAATGGCCATACTAGTATGTATGGTCCTGCATTGCACTTTGGATGTCAAGTACATTGAAAAGATTTTGCGGAAGAACTGGTTCATGCTACAATGTGATGAAAGCATCAAAGAGTTTTTTCTACACCACCATCGGGTCTATATTACATAATTGAAGAGTTAGTTCATTGAACAGCACTTGCATCGACAATGCCGTTCATTGAATTCGCTGTTGTGGGGAGCTGTGCCCCCACATCCCCCACTAATTATATATACCAACTCCGAGATCGCACTACAATGAAAAAAGGGCAGGTTTTCCAGTCTTCACTGTACTGTGATCTCACGATGAACAGTTCAGTGAATGGCATTTTCAATGTAAGTGCCGTTCGCTGAACTAACTTTTCGGTTATGTAATATAGACCCCCACCATCTTTTGCCTACAAAATAAATTTAACTTCAAATCCCTTATTAAACTTATTGATCATCACAAGGGATTTTTATCTACCAGGAAATGTGGGCATTGTCATCAGTGCCCTTACATAAACACTTGTTACAGTGGTACCCTTTTAAGTAGATTTGATTCTTCGGTGCATGGTGGAGTTTACAGATGCTTTTCTCAAAGAGTTACTTACCTAGCTACATGTGAATATTGTCCCGCTTTCTATGTGAGAAAAAATAAGAATGCTTTGAATAAGCGTATCTATCAACATGTTTAGATAATCCAGTGTAAAGACAGTAAAAGTGCTCTGACAAGGAATTCCATTGTTTGTGAAAATTGTGAAAAATTTACCAAGTTTACATTTCTCGTTCTTGAACAAATACAACATTCCCCTTATGTAGGGGACTGGCAGAACAAACTGCTTCTCTGGGAAGTGTCATGGCAACTTAAGCTAAATGCTACTAACTTTCCCAGTTTAAATGACAGTATTTCTATCAGCAGTGAACTTAAAAGGAGAGCCAACAGAATATGATTTTGTGTTTCATCAAACATTTTTTGTTTAGTTATTTTTTTGCCTAGTTTGTATTTGTGTTTTGCTTCAGGTTTTAAAAGTTTTGACTTATTTTTAGTGTATTTATTTTTTTCTGTTTCACACTGATTTCAGCTACAACACTTTGTGATTGGTTTACATGGGAGGTGTGTCTTCTGCACTTAAGTTATAAAATGGCTTCCACAAGCAGTACATTCATAGTTCTGATGATGATTTAGTGTTATAGATGAAAGCGCTAAACTGTCGATGTTTTTAACCTACTTTTGGTATTAAAAATATTCTTCGACAAGTTTTGAGTTCGATGGCTGATTTGCTGGTTGTTTTTTTGTTATTAGCTACTGTTTTCTTCTAGTACCAGTGCTGTACTCTTGTTTTTTTCCCTTAGTTTAACTTGTGCAAACATTAACGTAATGACCAGTCTTTAATTACATACTGATTAACATGACTGACCATCTTTAATTACATTCTGATATGACAACTGCCAAACTGAAATTTTATGCATATACAAATTATGTATGTTTGTATGTGTGCGTGTTTGTGTATGTGCTATAACTTCACGCCATTCCCCTAATGGAATAAAAAAAACCTCTCCAAGTGTAGTATAAAATAATCTCACTAACTGGTACAGCAGAGTCAACATTAAAAGTGTACTTTCTTCTTCAAATTATCCAAAATATAGACATTCATCAAGGCTCCTTTTCAGTGTTGTTCTTTTCGCTGTTTTTTTTTTTTACTTCTTAATTGTAATGTTCCAGATCTGCATGCAAAACTGTACAGAAGTATAATCCTTTTTGGAGCAAACAATGAAGCAAGTAGTGACATCACCCCACTGCAGACTCGCACATTGGTGAAAGTTTCTTCACCCCAGTCCAAGTGTTCCATTCCTTTAACATATGTGATTGTGTGTGTGCTCAGCAGCTTGATATCAAAAAAACTAATACCAATAAGGAATTAATACTTACCAGGGATGATAATTGTGTGGAGAGGGACTCCTTTGTGGCCATTGCATTTAATCCTACCACTGGGAAGAGTTATATCTATTTATACTTGTACAGTAGTATTGCTGGCGTAAAAACAGTTTTAGTGGCTTTTGTGTACTGCAAAGAGTCATATAACAAGTGTAGTACAAGTCCCTGTATTTATTTATTTTATTTTACATTTGTTGACCGGGCTAGTCTAGCTGGATATATGTCCATTTTCAGTAGAGGCCCGGGGAGAAAAGCTCCAATGGTTATAACAAGTTAAACAGAGATAGGAAATGCAATACTAAAATGTAAGACAGAGCTAGTTAATACACAATATAGTCAGACCAAAATCCAATAGTATAATAGACAATGTCTATTTACAATAGCCATACAGTATGTAAGAGATAATGTATATAAATATAGTTGTTATATAAAGGTAGACTTATCAAGGGTATAGGGAGCAGAGATTGTAAGAATTATGGAAGAAGAAAAGATAGAGATGAAGCAAGCAGAGTTAATCAGGGTTGTTGCAGGAGCATAGCCAGTGTTTATTGAGATAAATTTTCAGTTGTATTTTAAAGAGTTAGAGAGAGGACAAAGATAAGATATCAGAGGGTAGTTTATTCCACATTTTTCCAACAGATTTGGAAAAAAGACAGTCACCTGCAGAGTTATTGCGTTTGGTTATATTAATGAGTAGTTTGTTGGAAGAGCGTAAATGTTTCAGGTTGTTGTATGGTGTGTTAAGGTTAGAGAGTATAGGTATTTTAGTTGGTTGGTAGAAGATCTTGTGAACTATTAAGAACTGTTGAAGTATAAGCTGGTTTGGAAGTTCAAGCCAACCTATTTGTCTTAGGTTCAGGCAGTGGTGAGTTCTAAATGGGGATCCTGTAGCAAATTTAGCAATATTATAGTAAGATGTTGATAGTTTCTTGAGGTTGTTTTTGGAGAGATTTGTGTATATGGGGGAAGCATATAGAAGAGTAGAGATGAGGTGAGATCTGGCTAAGGTGGTCCGTGCTTCAGGTGTTAGGAAAGGTTTAATTCTATAAAGGGATCCAATTTTTTTTATTCACTAATTTTATTGTGTTGTTGATGTGAGAGTCAAAGCTGAGATTATTGTCAATAGTTATTCCTAAAAGTTTAGTAGTTGAATCTGGAGAAATAAGAGTACTACCAGTGGAAGTAAGAGTGAAGTTGAGAGGGGCAGATTTATGGGAAGGTGGGAACAGTGGCAATTTGGTTTTCTTAGGGTTAAGTAGTAGGCAACGGTCACTGAACCATTGTTCAACAGTGGTAAAAGCATTTTGTGTGAGTGACTGGAGTTCAGTTTGTGAATTAGCAATGCAGATTATAGTGGAGTCATCTGCATATTGTATGCAGGTAGTGTTTGGGATAGCTGATTGGGGGTCATTAATAAAGATAGAAAATAGAAGGGGGCCTAGGATAGAGCCTTGAGGTACACCTAAAGAAATAGGAAGGAGATTAGATAGTGCATTTTTCCAGAGAACTGCTTGCTGACAGTTTTCTAGGTAAGATGTTAAGGAAGGAAGATCAAGTGAGAGAGATTTTAGTATGTGTAGAAGAAGTTTATGGTTAACCATATTGAAAGCTTTAGATAAGTCAATGAAGACTGAAGATGATAGGTTATTATTGTTGCAGTTATAGTTGATAGAGTTGGTAAAGGAGAGTAATGCTGTGGTAGTACTGTGGGAAGGTCTGAATCCATGCTGACAGTTAGCAAGTAGGTGGTTTTGCAGAAGGTGGTTAAGAAGTTGCTTATGGATACATTTTTCCATGATTTTAGCTATAGGGGATAGAAGTGCTATGGGACGAAAGTTAGAGAAATCATTAGACTTACCCCCTTTGTGTAGTGGGATGATGTGAGATAACTTCCAGATAGTGGGGAAAATTCCTTCATTTATGGATCTATTTATCAGAATAGAAATGGGATAGGCAATCGCTTTGGCTCCTATTTGCAAGAATTCTGCAGGGAGTTTGTCTGCAGAGGGGGTGGTAGGTCTTAGTTTCTGGAGCAGTGATAAGATGGAGGTAGATACAGGTTGTAAGTGAAAGGAAGGAGGTGGATTTAAAGTAGGTAAGAGTAGCTTAGAGGTGTTGGGAGATAGGTGACTAGCGAGAGTCTGGATAGTATTAGTGAAGAATGAATTAAAGTCATTGGCTATTTGTGAGAGATTTTCTGGATTAGAGTCCTGAGGGTTAGGTGTAATAGTCTGGCCTGGGGATAAAAGATTGTTAATGCTGGCCCAGAATGTTTTAGGTTCCTTTTTGGAGATTTGTTGTAATTGAAGGTAATAGTTCTTTTTGTCTGCCAGGATGGCTGTTTTTGTACTGTTTCTTAGCTCTCTGAATTTTTGGCAGTCAGATTTTTAGTGGTATGCCATTTAGCCCAAGATTTGTTTCTGAGAATGATTTTTTGCCTAGTATTATTGGTCAGCCAGAGTGCTGCTATAGCTTTGGTTCTAATAGTTCGACTAGGGGCATGGTGATCCTGGATAGCTAAGAATGTGGAATTGAAGTATTCTACTGCTTTATTAAGTGGGAGATATTTTAGTGGGGACCAATTACATTGTATTAATTCAGCTAGAAAATGTTCAGTGTTGAGTTGCTTTTTTGAACGTATTGTTCTGTAAGTGGTAGGTAAAATTAGGTTGGTTTTATGTCTAATTACATAAGTGAGTGGTTGCTTACATCTTCTGGGAGGGTACCTGATTGGTAGGTTTTTTGAAGAGTATTAGTAAGAATCCAGTCTAAGGTGGCTTCATTGTTGTTGGTTTTATTAGTTCTAGTGGGACTATTGATGAGTTGTATAAAGCCATGTAGGTTTATATGGGAGGTGGGGTTTGTACTATTACAGGAATGCCAATCAATGTTGAAATCACCTAGGACTATTGTTTCTTGAGGGAGATAGGTGGAGAGTGTACTGAGGATGCATTCTAGTGTGTTGATGTTATTTCCTGGGGGAAGATAAACACATATGATATTTAAGGCTTTACTACTGTTGACTTGAAGTTTGGAGCTGATTATCTCTGCATGATTATCTAGGCTAAGAGACTGATGTATAATGCTAATTTGGAACTGTGCTTTATAAAGAATTGCTACCCCTCCTCCCTTTTTTGCAGTGCGATTGAGTCTAATGATGTTATACCCAGGTGGAGTAATTTCATTGTCTTTGATGGTAGGCTTTAGCTATGTTTCAGTTAAACATAAAATATCAAATTGTTGGATTTCCAGAAGGGCATGGACTTGAGTAATTTTATTACAAATACTTTGTATATTGAGATGGGCAATAGAGAGAGAGTTGGTTGGTATGGTAGATGATAGAGAAGTAACGCTATCTTGTTTTTTATATGTACTAATATTGGTATTGTGTGGGCCAGGGTTAGGATTAATATCTCCATCCAACAGTAGGTGGAGGAGTTTAAAATCCTTTGGGTGGAGAAGTTTGTGAAAGCTGTCAATAAGTTTCCTAGATTTTGGTTTGCTTAATTTGAAATATGCTAGCCTGTGGTATTTGGCTAGTAGGTATTTGGGTTGGATAGTGAGATTTAAGAAGGTATGAGAGAAAGTTGATATAGGTGTAGAGGTATGTTTGGATGGAAAGGGAAGAGTAGAGTAGAGTGGGTATTCATAGGAGGTTAAGAGGTAGGTAGTAATGAGAGAAGAAAAAATTAATAAGCAGATAAGGAGTTTATGTTGTGGAGGTATAAGTGTTGTGAACATTTTAATGTTTGGGGAGGTAAGCAAGGAGGAGACAGGTAGCTTGTAGTTCTGTAAGGAAGTAGTAGTTTGACTTTAAGAAAATAGGGGAGGAGGTAGGTAAGTTAATTAGTGGGTGTGATGTTCAGTAGAAAAGGTTGAATGAGTATATGATAGGTTCTTATCTGATTGGTGAAATTAGGATAGGGGTGTGATAACTAGAGACATAAATGTAGGAGTGCTGGGGGCGGGTGGGAATTGGGGGCAGGGTAGGGGAGCAGAGTGAGCCCGAAGGGTGAACGGAGCGGGCAGAGACAAGAGAGTGGACAACCAGGAAGACAATCTGTAGAATGGGGTAAGTATACAGGTAAGTTTGAAAGTGAGGAAAAGCAGAAGTAGGTTAACAGGTTAGTGTAAGGTACATATACATGTAAGAGAGATAGGGTGTAGTAAAAGGTGTACACTGGGACAAGGGAGGGGAGGTGCAGAACAGGCTCTAAGAAGAGGAGAAGCTGGAAACAGAGCAAAAAATAGGGTTGGGAGGACTAGTAGAGAGATAGTTGTAGAGACTAAGATACAGAACAGTAAGGGTAAGGCGCCACCTAGTGGCCAGTAAGTTAACTGTCACAAATCCCTCACATATAATGGTGGTAGGCTCCAGGAAAGAGGGAGTTGGGTTATTAAATACAAAAGGAGAGTATAGACTGTTTCTGGGTGTAGGCTAAAATCACAGAAAAATATAGATGGGGGGGGTCCTAGGCTGCTGGCTATCCTGAATGGGAAACTTGCTTAGCGTTGCAGGGTTCTCAGCCTGAAGTATTGGTGCAAAGTTCTGGTATATAGACTAGCACATACTTTCACTGTCTCAGAAAAGCTGGCCTTTCAGGGAGCTGGTGGGTAATTTCAGAGTCCAGACTAGTTCCAAAGACTTCCAGGAGAATGAGTTGCTGGCATTTAGGTACTGAATGTACAGGTTCACCAGGCTGGTAAAAGTAGGAAGAGAGAAGGTAGTGAGGTGGATAATACTAGGAATTGCTTTCAATAGAAAACAGGTGTACAGTCACAACTATAAATATTTGACACAAAACAGTGAAATAACTAAATTGTTCTAAAACATCTAGACAGTAAAACTTTCATTCGATTTAAACATTTAGAGAGTACAGTAAAGCAACACAGGTACTGTTACTATTCTAACAACTCACTGCAATACGTACATTTAACCAGGTTGGAAAGAGCTTTGTTAACTAAATAGTTATATGTCGATGCTATCTGAGTGAAATCAGTTGTGCCTACTTGTGTGGGTTAGGCAGTAACGCAATCACAGGGTTATCTATTGGGGCGAGTAAAGATAGCTGGTGTTATTCATGGCTTAGTGACTCGCTAATGGTATTGCTCTGCCAGTTAGTCCTATCAATGGCAAAATATGAATAACAGTGCGATACTCTCAGCTAAAGTACGACAGCAATTGTCGATCCTTCAGAACCATTCCCACATGCTCAGTTCTATATGGGTGATAGTATCAGTGTTTAAACAAAACAAGTAATATGTGCAGCAAATTGTCTTAAGAAAGAATATGTAGAGCTGTATGGCAGTAATCAAGAGGAAATTGCTTCAACAGTAGCCGACTTGTTATGAGCGAACACACATGGTCAGCGCTATTTGTGTGCGAGCTTTAGTAGTGAGAGTGTTAGATAGTAACATTTAATATACCCATCAAACAGTTGTGGAGCATGAGTGAGGCCACATAATTACAAGAATAACCCTATAATAAGCCTTCAGATACAATCCCACGTGCAAACGCTTTGTAGGAGACAAAAATAACCCTATAATGATATCAGCGAAAGCTTTGTTAACAAAAGAAACAATTACAGTTCATTCTTTTTCAAACAACAGCAGTTATCCATATAGAAATAAGCAGGTATTCACACTACAGTAGGAAAATAAAGAACATTGATAAACTAACCCTAGAACAAGCCTCCAGTTACAATCCCACGTGCAAACGCTTTGTGGGAGACAATGATATCAGCGAAAGCTTTGCTAACAAAAGAAACATTTATATTGCATTCTTTTCCAATCAGCCGCAGTTATCCATGTAGACATATGCAGGTATTCACACTTCAGTAGAAAAAATATAGAACTGTGGTAAACTTACTGTAGGACAAGCACTCAGAGCGCACAGCAGCCAGGTAGATAGCAGGGGAAGAAAAATGGCTTCCCAGTAAAAGGGGTATATTTATCAGGTGAGCAAGGGTGTGAGGGCAGGGGGTGGGGAGTGAATCATGTGTAGAGGTATGGGGCAGAAACCGCGAGATAAGGAAAGTTAGGAGTGTAATAAAGGGGAAAGAGTAGTGTGAGTGGGAGGAACCCAGAAGTATAAGAGTGAGTGGGGAATATTAGACACAGCTGGATGTGGTCCAAGTATAAAGAGTAAAGTAGAGGGGATTGAGCACTGTAGGAAAGGGAGGGATACCAAGGGTATAAGAGCTGTAGGGGTGGAAGGAAAGCTAGATATCCAAGACAAGAGAGTGGACAACCAGGAAGACAATCTGTAGAATGGGGTAAGTATACAGGTAAGTTTGAAAGTGAGAAAAAGCAGAAGTAGGTTAACAGGTTAGTGTAAGGTACATATACATGTAAGAGAGATAGGGTGTAGTAAAAGGTGTACACTGGGACAAGGGAGGGGAGGTGCAGAACAGGCTCTAAGAAGAGGAGAAGCTGAAAACAGAGCAAAAAATAGGGTTGGGAGGACTAGTAGAGAGATAGTTGTAGAGACTAAAATACAGAGCAGTAAGGGTAAGGCGCCACCTAGTTGCCAGTGAGTTAACTGTCACAAATCCCTCACATATAATGGTGGTAGGCTCCAGGAAAGAGGGAGTTGGGTTATTAAATACAAAAGGAGGGTATAGGCTGTTTCTGGGTGTAGGCTAAAATCGCAGAAAATATAGATGGGGGGGGGGTCCTAGGCTGCTGGCTATCCTGAATGGGAAACTTGCCTAGCGTTGCAGGGTTCTCAGCCTGACGTATTGGTACAAAGTTCTGGTATATAGACTAGCACATACAAAATGTGAAGGCATACCAGAAATGGCAGGCATATGAGAAGTGCAGGAACTTGCTTCTGTGGAAAACAGGTAAACTTATTCTTAAAGACTGAAGCTGTGTTGTGGTGATGAAGTAAAGATATCAGTCCTGCTTGGTATGATGCACACCAATAGGAACGGATAAAATTGTATCAGACTTGTTTAAGGATGTTGTGGAAACTGTAAAACTATGTGAGGTCAGTGCCAATACAGACTGTTGAATGATTAAGATTCTTAAACTATCATTTCTAAAATGATTTTCTTTATCTCAGTATCCTACACAGTTTTGCAGGACAACAAAATATTTTTTAGTATGGAACTGGACTTTATGATGGCCATGTGGCAAAATGGGAAAAAGGGTTTCTGGATGGATGGATAGATAAGGATAAAAATGCTGTTACCAAAAGGGATTTAACATTAGATCATTCCCTAAACACTGGCTGCCATGGATTCATCTAATTTTCACCAAAAGGTGATCGAGTGCATGGTTACTAAGATGTCCATCAGATTGATTGCAGAGTTGATAAGGTGCCCTCCCACATGAGTGCACAGTTGATAAGATCTCCATCTGTTGGAGAGACAGTGGATAAAGTGTCCATTTGCCTGAGTACACAGTTGATAAGGTGTCCATCAGACACTCAAAGGAAAGGTGGGCATGTTTTCCTCGTGGTAAGCTATCACTCAAGCTCCATAATGGTTGGCTTAATGAACTACCCCAAGGGCCTTATGTCCTTATCCCTTGATATGTGCATTGTCACGCACATGTGTTCCTTGATACGTGCTCCTCCAATAGGTGCCAATGATGCAGTGGACTGCCACTTCCCAGGATGGGCTAGTTGGCATCAACCCTTCTTGTTCTTGTTTAGCACACTCTCTATAGTATAGTATGTATTTGTCTCTACCTCTTAATATGTTTTCACCGTTATCTTGTTGAACGTTTGTCAATTATATGATGTTTAGCTATTATGTAAATAACTTGTATTGCCTAGCCTTAAAAATGTACTGTAACTATATTGCTATTAACTTTAGTGGAGATTTTCGCCCAGGGCCTCTACTGAAAATGGACATATATCCAGTTGGACTAGCCCGGTCAACAAATGTAAAATAAATTAAAAAATAAATAAAAAATAAACCATTCCCCCCATCCTCCTACATTGACTTCTCTGGTGCCGAACTACTACTTAATCACAGGCCATCTTGGCCATGGTCAGGGCTTTATCTGTCTGCACTGCAGAGCTGTCAGTTTTGGCATTGTTGTTCCTAAATCAGAACTTGAGATAATGCCCACACTTAATAAGACCTGTTGGTAGGAGACAAGTATAAAATAAACAGTTTTAGAACCTGAATGAAAAAACATTCAGAAACTTTTGTAATGGTCATTATTTGCTATCATTTGACTGTAAAAGTGATGCATGGTGGCCAGAAAAATTGTTTCAAGATTGAAGTCTTTATATTTAGTTTATATACCACTGTCCACAACAAATGTGTATATTAAAGTGCCTGGTTACCTGAAGGTCCAGTAATTATAGCAAAGCATTTAAATTTTGTTGGGCGTCCATGATTAATGCCATGCCCCTTAATGGATGGATGACTGTGCCAATGTCACAGGAAGGATTTATGGCCAGTGAATTACCCCAAGTAGGACTGGTGGACAGAGATGTACTCTGTTTGTTGTATGTCCACAGCCTTGCTCCCAGAGGGTTGGGTGACCACAGACACACCTGAGCTATGCTGGGTAACTCGTTACTTACCTGCTGTGATCTCCTTTCCCCATAACAGTGAGGGATGACACTTCTCCTCCAGTTTTATGGCTTCAACAGAGATATCATAGATGAAAAAAGTAACAGTATGGAGGCAGTGTGTGCTGATACCAGCTGTGCGCTGAGCCGTCCTTCCGCAATGACTGAATGAGTTGCGGGTTAAATAATTTTGTGAACCAAAGTAAAGAATTATTATGGTAATTGCAAGTTAAGGTAAATGCTGTGCTTTTTGTGCAGAAAGAAATTCATGTTGCCAAGAAAGAAAATACACTATTCTCATGGCCTGAACATTGAAGTTAACTGTAGTGCCATCAATGAATGCTTATCTGGGGTTAAAATAATTACTAATTATTGACAGTGCTGGCTTGGCACATTCTTTTATAATCCGATCACAGTAGATACTGCATTATTACATGTGATTTGTAATATCCAAGTGTTGTTATCTTTATGTATGGACTATATGTAAATACTTAGAAAATGGGCTTTGAAAAGGAAAATTGCTGACAGCATGTTGGTAATACTGCATGCAGCACAATTAAAATGGGGATTGGCAAAAGAATCTCTCACTGACTTATAACACACATCAAAAAAATCGACCAGTAAGTAATCAACAGGAGTTTGTACATGTACACAAGTAGATATGTAAAAAGTGTATATAACAAGAGGTGGCTGATGTAAATACTGATGTCCAGACCGCAAGTGTTTTTCCATCAAAGCCTAAGTGCAGTGATATTACAGAGCACACAGGCATCCCCACCATAGTGCTTGAATCAAACTCTGCTGTTAAGAAAATGGAACTCTGCCAGTCTCATTTGTGTCAGGACTCAACTGTCCACATCCTTTAAACATTGCACATTCTAAACCTAGTTATACAGATGTAGTCTAACTTCAAATAGAGCAAAACAAAAGCAAAAAGAACAGCCACAGACTGTACAAAGCTGAGCAAAATAAACCTTTGCTTGGGGTTACTGATACTTATAATTAAAACTTTGACAAATTGCCCATTGTTGTAAGATATAATACAGTGTCAGAGTTCCACTAAAATGTCAGAAGAAAGTGTACATATATTGTGGTGTAAGGTTATCACTCAGTTTTCACTGAATAAATCATCTTTTCAAGGTCACTACCATCTACTTTTTGAAGAAATGTGTGTGCAAGTTGTGAAAAGCTTATTCATGGTATGTATTTTCCTTTCACCTGAATTAGTGCAGGATACAAAAACAAATACTGTTTAAACATTAAGTGTCACTGTTAATCAGATGTATTTCTTTGCAAAGGCATATCACGGATACGTTGTATAAGCCTTTGTTGAGTCAGAAGCGTACAGTGCATAGTGGAGTTAAAGCTCTACATCAAAGGCTGGAACTTTGGTGGATTGTACTGCTGTATAGGACCTGTGATACATAAAAGCAAAGTGACTGCATGCTAGAAAGAAGACTGACATACAGGGCATAGCCTAGTGGATTAAGCCAGAGAGAACAGAGAATCAGGTTGTCTAAGGCAATGTGCTACACCTTTCAAACCAAGTCACCATGATGAACCTGTTTTTTCTGTTGCCAGAGTCACAACAAACAGCAGTGAAAGCTGTCATCAGGTCAGAAACGATTACTTTTCCCTCCCATGAAGCAAAACTGAAGTAAATATGGAATCAGGGAGGCACATTACACAACAAGGAAGGTAAAATCAGTTGTGAAACTGGAGTAAACTGAAAAAAAGAGGAAGGCTAGCATGCAAGTAGGAGCAGCAGTGAGAGTGTATTTCTCCTGGATAGACTTGGGAAGCCTCTTGTCCCACAAGTTTGGACCAACAGTTAAAGTCTGCCTTCTGTAATGGGCAAGTGAGCAGGGTATCATATAAACAGTCAAGGCAGACAAATGAAGTTAAGGGGGAGGAAGAGAAGAAAGTCGTGAAAGCAACTGGTAAGGGTGATAACTAACAAGGTACACAAGTGTATTAGGATACAATCTACAAATGTTGAGAGTTTGTGAGTTAGTTAAGATATAGTCTACATCTATTAAGAGAGTTGAGAGGTTTATGTTTATCCCATCTACCAAGATATTGAAGTGTTTCATTAGAAATATGGACTGTTCCATCTATCTGGAGAACAGCATTACTAACCAGGGAAAGATGCCTCATTTTGAGTCTTAAAAAGTCTATGTACTACGTACACTGAGAGTTTGGCACACATTCGTTGTTAATATTAAAATAAAATATCCATAGCAAATAATACTGAATATTATTAAATCATATTAATTCACTAGAAGAATTATTTTTTAAGTATGAAAAACAGCTTTTAAACATGCTTTGTGCTTCCACGTTGAAGTCAGTATTGTGAAAGATAGTATTGTGGAAGGTTGAGAGCTCATTTAGTAGTTGCACTAATTAAATGGGTGTAAGAATGGTACTAAACAGTTAAATACCAGTGAGCCTCACATCTGTCGTAAATATGATTAGTGAAGTTTGCTGTGCAGCAGAACAAACCTCTGCAGGTATCAGTATAGATTAGTTAAGGTTATAGTATCTCTAATTAATCCCAGTTCAGTATTGCAATTGGGTGACTAGTGATGAGTAAAAGTTCCCCTAGATCAGATTTAATTCTGGTGTTCAACACTACAGTTCGGCAGATTAACAAAACATCAAGTTTATGCGTGCAAGCTAGAAAGTAATAGCTCTGGTGGAGGGATGGCGGAGGACAGGCAACAGAAAGTAAGGGCAGGAGAACTGCTACAGACCAGGAAGTAGTGAGTGAGATGCCACTTGGTTCATTGTTTGACCCCAAACTCCTTACCTCTTTTTTTTTTAAAACAACTCTAAATCCTGTAATAGGATAAACCACTTTGTAGATGATGTTACAATAAAGACAGCATTGTAGAATGGAGGAATGCACCTGTAAGAGTGTAGAATAGAGGAATGCATCTCTAGGAGGACCAGTGAACTGCAGAACTGGAGCAAAACTTGGCAGGCGGGCTTCAGTGCCAAAAAAATGTGAATTAATGTACCTCAAAGGGTGACACAACAAGAAGGGTCAGCTCTTGGCCGGGGTTCCTTCTTTGTTGAGCCTGCATGTCTCCTCTGTCTTTGTGTAGATTTTCAGTGAGTACTCTATTTTTCATAGGTACATAATCTAAAGGTTATGGGTTCGAGCCATGCTGTGATCGTACTCTGTTTTCTTCCCATATCTCAGAGATGTGGTAGGTGAATGAGAGACTCTGAATTTGTCCATGGATGTGGGTTTGCAGTGTGTGTGTGTATGTGTGTGTGTGTAGTGCAGAAGTAAGGCCTGGAAATTTACTTCCATTCCTTATTTAACTATTAAATTCTGAGGAGGACAGCAGCTATTTGTGAAATACTATAGGAGTTAGATGTAGCTCTACATCATTGGATGAATGAAATATACCCCAAAACATGTTAAGAGGTTTAGTTGCTGGTGAAGATCTCTTGTGGGGCAACATACAGGAAATGTCCTTGAAATTGTCATATATTCTTGATGACCCATGCAGACAAAGGCAGAATGATGATCAAACGTTAGTAAGATACTCTGATTCCTGCTTAGATAAGTTGACTCTAGGGAGCTAAGAATCATCCAGTTATTGTAGAGGGCACTGTTAAGACCTTAAATGCTGTGTTTTTTTAGTTCTGGAGGTCCTTCAGGATGGGTGATATAATGTTTTTGTAATGGGTCCAAAGGAAAGCATCAAATATGATCAAGTTTATAAAAACTGGACAGGAGAGAGACATAATCTTCATCATTATTGACAGAATACATGAAACACACTGGATAGGAAGGTTGGTGGGCTCTGATAAAATGGATGCAGTTATCATATGAAATGAAGCTATTGCAAGAGACTACAGTGGGGATGTTTAGCAAGAGTGTTGTAGAACTGTAGCCCAAACTGTCAGACAGTAGCACAGAATTATAGAATAAAAAAAAACATCAGACTAGAATAGGACAGATGGAACAGTAGAAGCAAAGAGTAAGAACTGTTTTGCTACATTAGGGCTGGCTGAATATGTCCTCATACCGTCATCTGTGAGAAATATTTATTTGGTAGGAATTGTACTGATTTAACAGTCTGTCAGCTTTACATGCAAGTATAACTGAAACAGCAGTGAACTGTTAAGGTTTGTTATGTGGCCATTTAGATCCACCCAGTTCAAAGTACTGGATGGACAGACAGACATTTAAGCTGAAAAAACATGCTGCTTAGTAAACAAATACTTTATTATTGTGTATGCTGAGTAAGAAGCTGTTTTAAAAAGTCTGTCATATTCTATCAGTGGTACATGGTGGAATAAAAGTAAAAAAAAAATGTGTGTGTGTATGCTAACTGCTTCAGTTACTGGTACATGATGTAGTTTAGTTTTAAACATGTCATTTTTAATTACAACTTGTTGAAACCAGATAAAAATGGGTTTTGCTGTACTCCACAGTACATCATTTTGTAATGAATTCTGTCAAAATGTTTACTGGTAGAGCTTTGCTTGTGAGAAAATCCATTAAAATACTGCCGCTGTGTTATGTAAAATGTTTAAAAGCATTCCTTTCACAGCACTAGCAATGAACATCATAGCATGTGCCTTTCTTAGACTTAAAAAGCTCTCTTTCAGGCAGAGAGGATGCTTATTTAAGTAATGTGCCTACCATCCCCAGCTGACTTCAGATAAGCTGCATCTGTGACTTGTATGAGCAACAAATAACCTTCCCCAGTGAGTAGCACCACTAATGGAAGGCTTTATCCCAAACTCCAGCTATGTTGTCATTGTTACTTTCTCATATTGCCATCTCTCTAGAAAGAAACGTTTGTACCTAAAAAGAATCTCCTCACTTTGTTCTCACCTTAGAGCTTTATTGGGCTGGTGTCTATAGATGGATTTTGCTCTGTGAGAGTGAGAGTGGGAGACACACACACACACCTTGCCCAAATCCCCATACACCAAGCAGAACAACATGTAAACTGGCAAGTATGAGTAAGGACTGTATCTGAAACAGAGATGAGGGTGGTTAGTTTTAAAGGATTGGGCTTGTTTTCTTGGTCATGGTACAATTGTAGGAATCAAAGTTGCAGAAGTAATTTATTGTAAAACAGATTGCTATGGACGTCTTTCTGTTGAGAAAATCAGATGCTGGTTTTCGTTATATAGTTTGAAATGACTTTAAGAAGTTAGGTTTAGTGTTTCTCATGCAGTGACAGGTTGATCATATTTTTACCTATTTTGTAGTGTGTGTTTATTTGTTTAACTGAGTTAATGGCATAGTGTTTTCTGAAGTCTTTTCAGACATGATCCGAGTAAGAACAATAATAATAAATGTGTATAAAACAGTTTGAGCAGGCAATCAACCAGCAAGTTTTTTTTGTGGAAGCAAGAAGAAACCAGAGAACTGTAAGAAAATTCATGCAGATCAGCACAGTGAAAACAGGTCAAGACTAATCTCTGCACCCTGGATTGGTGAAACAAAGCTCTTGACTAATGAGCCACTGTGCTGTCCTAGGATTTAAATACATGCCAATTTAAAAAGTGATTGTATATAGGAGTGATGTAGATCTCAATAATTGTATGTCATTTAATTTACTTGAAATCTTACAATGTAACATCTTAAAAGAATTACCGTTTAACAATTTTGTTGTCAGTTACATCGCTAGTTTAAGTACCCAGTTATTGTTTTGCTGTTCTTATATCTTTTTACTTCATCATAGTTTTCCCATTTATTCAGCCCAACAACTTCTTAACTAAAGATGATTTGATTGTTACTAGCAGATGAAACAGAAAATGTAGTGTCTTATAGGTTCATAGGTGTTTACTAGCCTAATGACCACAAAGTCCTTTTTAAGCCTAGTCATGCATCTCAAATTTCTGACAAGTTTTGATACCCTTGATAAGTGTAAGAAGGGACTTGGGGGATGAAACATGTACAAGCAGGGGCCTGGGAGATGAACCATTTACAGGTTGCGTGTGTCCATTAGAGACATAGGTCTCAAGCCAGGGATGAATTTCCTGTTCCCATCCAATTATCCAAGTTATACTTGAATTGGGTTAGGGAAGAACTCTGCTTCACATGGATGGGGAGCCTGTTCCAGAGATAGGGTATTCTGTGGGATAAATACCTGTCTGTCAGGCATGTCCTATTTATATAACAGTCAAGGTTTAAGTCTTTATAATGGGTAATTCGTGTGCTGTCTGTTTTTGTGGATATGCAGGAAGTTCATCAGAGTGGGGTCTGACAATGCTCTATATGCCAGGCATAGATATCCCCTCAAAAGCCTGTAGAAGACAGATACAAGGATAGGGCCTTGAGGTGGTCTGTATAGGACATTCACCCTGTATTCTTTTAGTGAGGAACCTCTGTGGATGCTCCAATTGTTGGATATGCCTGGTTAGGTACATACCAAATGGGGCATTGTACTCGATGATAGGTCTGATGAATGCCGAATACAGTTGAACAATGACTTTCTTGGACTTGGATGCCATACCTTAGTTTATAAGTTGTGCAACATAGAATGATTTCCTCACTACTGTAGACACATGATGTTCAAAGGCTAGATAACCCTCTATGTGTGTCCCTAAGTCCCTGACTACTGGGTCAGCTCTAAGGGGTCCGTTGTCAATATGATACTTACCAGGGGTGGATGACTTCCCGAAGGATACTATTATGCATTTCTTGGCATTTAGTTTTAGTCCATGGCTCTGACACCAGTTGTTTGTATGTGTCAGCCCTTACTGGAGAATATTTGTGCCAGTGTGGGATTCAAGGACAGCTCCTAATTTGCAATCATCTGCAAATTTAGTCAGCCAGAGACCATTGACATTGGCCATGACTTATGAGAAATAAATGCCAAAAAGGAGAAGTCCAAGGACCAGTCCCTGAGGGACTCCACTTGTGACTGGCCTCTTTGTAAAGGTGAAGTCCCCAATTTTAACTTGTTGGGTCCTGTCTGTGAGCCACTTGGCTATCCACTGGGTGACATACGGGTGTGTACTTAACCTCTTGAATTTGTCAACAATGCCCAGGTGGGGTATTGTGTCATATGCCTTGGCCAGGTCATGGTAGGCAGTGTGAAACATTTTACCCTCATCCATTGCTTTGGTGACCTTCTCAAAGAAGTCCACCAGGTTGTGCAGGCATAACCTGCCCTTGACGAAACCAATCTGCATTTTGCTCAGTGTCTGGTGGTTTACTATATCACTGTTGATCATTTCCATGATCATTCTTTCTATAGCTTTACATATAAGAAGACTAGTGAGATTTACGGTTCTGTACTTTCCAGGGTCTGTAGAGGGCCCACCTTTGTGCAGAGGGAGGACTGTTGCTGTTCTCCATTCATGAGGCACAAAACCTGTTTGGAGGTTACAGTTAAATAGCAGTTCCAGAAAGCCAGATAGGTCATGTTTCTTGCTATTTAGAAGGCATCCAGGGATATTGTCTGCACCCACTGATGCAGTCCTCTTGGTATTAGAGAGAGAACATTAAGGATCTGTTTCCTTCTGATAGCAGGGGGAGTTTTATTTGATGGTATTACCTGAGGGAAGTTGAGGGGGAGAGAGAGTGGTAAAGTTGGAGCAAAATTTATCAGCCAGTAGGTTTGCTATATCTTCAGGCTTAGTATAGGTGGCTGCATGTACAATGAGCTCTGCACACAATTGTGTATTGCCTTTGAGGTTGCGGACATAGCTAAAAATGTCTTGTGGCTGTCCTTGGTCTGGGAGGCCAAATTTACCATAACTTTGGCATTGGTAGATGTTATCTGTCCTCTGAGATGTTTGCATAGTTTGATGAGTGTGCTTTTATCCTGATGGGTGCCGCACCTCCTAATTTTTACCATAATTTTCTTCCTTCTGTTTACAGCCTATTGATTTTGTGATTCCACCAGGGCGGCTTGTTTTTTGAGTTAGTTTTGAATTACTTCCTGGTGGATACAACTGCCTCTATGCAGCTATTAACATGCTTGTACAAGGTTTTTGTGTAGCATTTATGGGGTCTTGAAATTTTGCCAGGTTATCACTTAATAGCAGGAAGTTAGCCTTAGAGTAGTACTGGAATATTCCAGGTTATGGGGGTCCAGGTTTTATTTTTCCTTATAGGAAACCATTTTGTCATCTGACCTTACCAGGGTAGACATTACACTAGGGGGTGTGTAGCACTCTCCCATATTAGTGAGGACCAGATCCAGAATGGTTTCACCCCTGGCTGGTGTATTCACAATCTGGTCCAGGTAGTTTGTGTTTACATAATCCAGGAATCTCTGTGCCTGTATGTTACTTCAAAGTTTTGTGACCTTAACAGTTTTACAGGAGGAGGAGGAGTAAATTACATCTGTTTTTGCATGTGGAGTTTGTGACAAAGCTCCCCACGGGGAAAAAAATCAGAACTTCTGTTTTGTTAGCAGACAGCAAGGTTAGTGGAATAATCTGTATCCTTTATTCTTTCTAATTATCTCATGCTTTCACTGTTCACACTGTTTTCTCTGAAGTGACAAACGTAGCACTTGCAATTAGACCCAGTCAGATTTGGAAATAAGTTGGTGCACTTAAAACTTAGATATGTCGCGTTATTTCTTAACATCTTTATTAAATCGCAGTAGACACAATGACACAAGTACGCATAGATCAATATAAAACAAAACAAACTTTAATGCCATTTATCATCATTTTTGTGCAATATATATATACATGTTTTATTTTTAATAAGCTGTCATTCGCTCCAGCAGTTCATAAGTTGCCCAGTTCCTGCTTTCCCTTAAACGTCACTTCTTCAAAACCTCTTGTAGGTGTATTGTTCCCACAAATTCCATGAACTTCTATATCATCTGCTTCTTCTCTTTTCTAAAGATCCCACTCCCTGTTCTTTTCTATTCAGTACTTCATTTACATGTATGCAGTGTTAATGACTCGTATTACATTCCACAGCTAAGACAGAAGAGAGAGAAGAGTACTTTTTCTGTTATGCTTTGTGAAACTAGCATCTTTCATATCTCTATATCAACTGCTTTCATTGTTAGGTCTTGCGATTTGGGTTCATCATGTCCCATTAATCACAGTTTGGTATTTTTCTCTGAAGATCTACTGCCTTGTATCAGTATGCACTTAATGCATCAGCTACATAAGTGTGACTAGCCCATGCAGCCATTTTTGCCACTTGCAAAGCTTGGCTCTATCTTTACCTTCATTATTGAAAATTCCTGCACGTGGTGCCTAGATATAAAGCCACAGTATATCCTCCTGGCCATCAAATTGCTAGTCAAGGCCCACTCTGGTGTTACATTTTATTGCCTTCAGTAGGAACATGATGTCAAGCACTACTTTGTCAGCAGGTCAGCCTTCCAGCTGTAGGCCCCAGGGACAAAGCTTCTGGCCTGCCTTTCTAAAGAATAGGTGACACCAGTCTAAAACTCCTTGTATAGAGGTTTGTAGGAGAGTCCATGACATAGCCCAATGCCTCAGGCACAGAACTGCCACAATACCTGAAGTTCAAGAGTATAGGCAATCATCTAGGCCTTTTGTCCATTTCTGAAATATTCTTGTAGACCTAACGTGCTCAGCTTAAGCTCCACAGTGAAAGATTTGAAATACCTCCAAATCCTCCCCCTCAACAGATAGCATGAGGCCTACCCCAGCTCCAAACGTGTGTAGTGCTTTCTGGAGTGTAAGCTGTATGCTGCCCATGGAATATTGGGAGCTTGAAAACTTGAAACAGCCTATCCTGATACTAGAAAACTGCTTCTAGAATCACTTAGCCTTGAGTCATGGTTAAGGTCAATGCTTTCCATACAAGGTTTCCCCAGGCTCCAGCATTGTTTGCTAACTTAGATTTAAGGGACTGCAGGATTGTCCCCTACCATGACTCATGCCTCAAAACATGGAAATCAAACAAATGTTTGTCAAACAAATACTTGATTAACTGGTGCAAGACGTCATGTAGTGTTTGGGAATATGGCCAAATGCAGGTATTAGCCTTTATGCAAATCTCTCTTCACATGTACCACCTTCGGTGAATATGCTGGCATGTATTGATTCCCTTTTAACTGACATCTTATGTGTTACAGATGTAAGCTTTTATCCGCATACAAGACCATGCATGAAGTCGTGCTTGAGCCTTATAATGAAACATGACTTACTTCCTCCCCTTAGTGTTCTACACAAGAAATCTGAAAAATTGAAGGCAACCTACTCTGAGACATCACAGACAGTGAGACTTTCCCACCCACATATCTCTGTCTATCTCAGTGAATTGACATGGGAAGAAATGCTAAGAATTTTTAGACTCCAAAAGATTTAGCTTTGGGATTCTGTACCTTCCCCAGAAAATGTAAGTGAATACTTGGAGAAGTAGTTGGGAGAACCCTGGGTCATTCCATCCTCAGAGCCATTTATCAAATTTCTGGTAATTTTTAAACAGCCTGAATCTGCTTCTATGACAAACAAGAAAGTAGGTTCACTTCTGCAGTCCTTTGTTGTTATTAAATGAATCCCCTCACCAAGCACCCTCACATGACTGTCTTGTATATGATGGCTTTGGTCCAGTTTAGTTGCAAGATGCCACAGCATTTTACTAACCTGCTAACCAGAAGGAGTGTGAAGATCTTTGGACCTCAATTTCTCATCTCACTTGTCCATATTCTAGTCCTCTGTAGCTGGCCAGATGCTGGTAAAGCTTGCATTCATCCTTGACTCTGGCCTCTAGGCGGATCTTATATGGACTGTAATAATAACATCTAAAGTGGGATTCTATACACACACACACACACACACACACACACACACACACACATATATATAGCTGTGTGTGTGGGATTTGATATATATATATATATATATATATATATATATATATATATATATATATATATATATATATATATAGAGAGAGAGAGAGAGAGAGAGACTGTTGCCTTTTTTTATTATGCTGGTGTTGTGGTGTCTGTGCAGGATGACATGGCTCAGATTACCTTTTTTGAATAGCAGTATAAGAACAAAATCCAGGCTGTTCAGTTTAAGAAGTTTGGTGCTGCTCATTCTAGGCCTGCTACAACAAAATCTCGAAGGAGGAAACTGGTATTTGCTACTGTGTAGGGAATTTTATGATCCCAGTCTTCTAGTATTTGATACAGACATTCCCAAGGAGGAAGAATCTTCAAGCATCTCTCTCTCAGACACACACACACACACACCTTCCCCCTCTGACAGTTAAGTTTCCGAAGAATAGAACTCTTAAGTGTCTCAGCTGCAAGAATCCTAACTTTGGTCTGAGGCGAGTTGTGGACCATGAGGTTTTGGGGTAACTGAGTCCACATCTGACCTCGTCAAGTGCTACTACATCTCATTGGCTCTGCAGAAGCATGCCAGTCAGGAGATTTACTGACTGCCCTTTCATTGGAGGGTTTTTTTTTTCCGCTCCCTTGGTCCCATCTTTCCTTGTCAGAAAGGGGCCAAGTATTTCTGTTCTGGATGATACCTCTTAAGTGTACAGATTTTTGCTTCAAAATTTTGGTCTGTTCTTCATAAAAGTTGTATTTTTTTGTCAAATTATTGATGACTACAGTCAATAAATAATGACAGAAATTTGAGTTTCAGACTTAATAATACATGCTAATGCAAAACCTGTTATTCTAGCAACTTACTAATTTTATAATAATATTTAAATTCTATCAATTGAGACTTTTGTCTCCCACTAGAATTTTCTTTGTCCAGAATTTGTGTGTTAAATTGACAGGTATGTTCTGCACCTCAGTGACTTCAACTATTTTGACAGTTTAATTCAATGAGGCTTTGCTGTGCTAATAAACTGCATCCTTTAGTCCTGGGTTTGAGTCTCTTGCTCTCCATTTGCCTACTTTATGACTATGACCAGACAGACATTGCTCCCAGGTCAAGCCTAAAAAGGGGATACTTGTACCTAGTGGCTTTAGCAAACAGCATAAATCAGCGATGCATACAATAAAGTAATACAAGGACATCTGGTACATTTCATATTGGATGGTAACTGTACAAGGGGTTATACTTTGATCATGCTGCAGGCACATGGATGTGGTAGAGCCTGTTTAAATTGTGTTTGGTATTTAAACAAAAAACAAAGAGGCACAAGGTCACACTATGTGTTGTGAGAGATAATATATGACTGGCAGTGGGCTGTAGACAAGAACATCATACATTTCAACAGTTCACATTCCAGGGAGAGCGAGGAAGTTGGCAGGCACTCTGAGCTTTTTCTTCAGTTATCTTCTGGAGTTGTAGATTTGAAGGCTATAATTTTCACTGGTCTTCCAGAAGTGAAGCACTCTGGAGAGCAAATTATTTGCCACTCTGGAAGATGGAGTCCACCTCCTATAGTGCTTAGAGCAGCAAGGCACGAGATTTTCCTACTAGTTCCCATAGGAACTACTCCTCATTGCAGAGTTCAAGGAAAAATTAATTCTCATTACACTCTGGTGGCTGAGAAGCATGTGGTGTTAGGAACTTTGCTCCCTGGTGGAAAATAAACCTCTTATGATCCTAACCAAGTATGTATCTCATATTTGGGGTGATAAGTACCTACTGTACACCTATTTGCCAGCTGTCCCTCTTGGGGTCTCAGCAGTGGCTGAGGTTGATTGAAAGCCTTTCATTCAGAATATCTCCACCTCCAGCAGTAGATTGTTCTCCATTTGGGTAGGGCAGTACCCCGTACCCCAGTTTAGTTCGTTTGCATGGGATTGGCCCTGTGTCTGGCAGATTTGCAGGATGGGTGTCTGCTTTTAGTAAAGGTGAATGCATGAGCTCTTTTCAAGCCATCACTGCTTTGTGGAGGAGTGGGACTGTTGCTGAACAGTGGGGTAGCCAATCAGTTCCTTAAAAGAGTTGTGCACTCAGTAGAAGAATCCTTCCCCTAATTGAGGTGTGAACTTCATGACTGACAAGCTTGCCTGTATGCTGTTCTATGAAGCAGATGGCTTAGCAGTGTTGAAATTCATCTCTTGGAAAATGCTTTTCTTGGTAGCCAGCACCTATCTATCAGAATTTCAGAGCTTTGGTCTTGTGTAGAGAGCCATATCTGACATTTCACAAGAACCTAGTACCCCTGAGGACTAACCCAAGAATTTGTTTCAAAAGTGGTTTCTGAATTGTCCCTGAATCAGTGTGTTCATCTCCTGACTTTCTTTGTTGAGGCACATCCAGGGATGGGATAGCCTTTCACATCTTGAAACTGTATTTACAAATCAGAGTTTACTTGAAGCATTTGCACGAAATGACTAAAATGTATGCCCATCATCTTTGCTGCAGGGAGGAAATGTATTGAAAACAGGCCTTTACAGGTGGAATGGTAGTTTATTATTTTTTTTCACCAGGCAGCAAACCAACATTAGAAAATGGTGCCATAAAGACCACTGTATTTTGAGACATTGCTGCTTCTATCTTTCATCTGGAATGTTTCCATTTTAGTCATCTGTGTTGCTGCCGGTTGAGCTTTGGTGCACACTTTCACCAAGCATTGTTTTGATCATGAATCTGGGAGTCATCTTCCTCTGGTGCATATATGCTTCTGGACTCGATTCCTTGCAGGTTTGTAGTTTACTGCTTGGAACTTACCCAGTGCATGGACTCAAGGTGGGTGCTCAGTCATGGATTTAACCGCTATATTCTTATTTTTATCAGGCAACTTACAAGAGTCACCCTCATCACTGGGTCATAAATGACATCATGCCATCCTCCTCTTTGTTAATAATTCCTACATAAAGCCTCTGCTTTTGAAATATTTAATTTAGGCAAGTATTTTGTTAGCAGTGTGGGTATGAAAAACAAATATTTCATGATGGTGAAAGATGAGCTCAGAGAATAAGCACACTTGTACAGTCAGTGTGTGTGACTTAACTGGGTTTGTCAGCCCAAATGTATACACAACTGAGCTTGAGACCAAAAGTAATATGCTAAATTTTAGTTGATGGAGAGGATGACCTAAATTACAGGGCCCATTAAAGAGGTCCCACTTGTTTCAGATATGTAGATGTCTCTAGAGTTAAAAATACTGCATCTTTAAATGGGTGTTGCCAATAAAGAGTTTGTTCTAAAATGCGATTTTAACTGCTTGGAAGTTCAGTAAAAGTTCTTAAAGAATGGTCGTCGTGGTGTACACCTGTTCTCTCAGCTATTTTCACTTAGCATTTAATTGTGTACATAAATGAGATGATGATCAAATCAAATGAGCACATTATTAACTGCATTTTCATTCCACTCCATGTCTGCTAAAGCTGTTTCTGTTATCAGCCTGCAGAAAATGTTATCATATCCACATGCACTACCAGGCCAGCTCCTTTGACAGCATTGCCACTGGAAAATCCCCAGTTTCACTAACAAATGTCTCAGTCTTGTTTCTCAATTTTTATGCAAAAAGAGATGAAGAGAGTCTTGATTCCTGTTTAATATGGTTGTGACATTTGTTGGCAAAATGACTTATTTTTTGTCACATATCTTGCTCTCATAAATAATTTCTCATTTTCCATTGAGCCACCAGTTTTTAACTCCATTTCTGTATGAGAATCAAAGGGTCTGTTTAACAACCACCAACATCACTGAAGCTTTATTACAACTTGGAAGAGAATTCAAAACTTTGGATTCAACAATTTGAATATCTTAATGTGTGTTCCTGAGGTGAAGCTGTAGCAATAAAGTTTAGCCCCATGTTCAAAACTTGACCTTCACAGTCTTACAAATTAACCACTGAGAAGTTAACATTAAGTAGTGTTTATTGAACTTGAAACATTGCACAAAGTTATGAAAAAAGTCACATTTTGAGTCCCTACCCCAAAAGTCAAATATTAATCAACAGTACATTTTTTATTATTATTTTTGGTGTTTTGGCTGATCACTTAATGTATTCCTTCCTCCATGAAAATGCTAAATACCTTTATTGTATGGTACTGTACATCCCAGTTCCTTGCTTTCAAAGTTATCATTTACGCTTAGGCTGCTGTTTCAGCATGTGTTTGGTTTCTTTTTGACCTAGTAGAAAATCTGGATTCAGAGATTGAACTGCATTTCACTGCAAGTAAAAAAATTCAGAGAAAATGCAATACTCAGTCGGTGATTCTATATAGCACTTGTAAAGAAACAGTCAAAATATTTAACACTTTTTAACCATAAGGAAGAGAGACGATTTCTGTCTTCAAAAATAAGCTTCAAAATTACAGTGAACCAAAGAAAAATGTACCATGAAAAAGACATTTGTGCTTTTATGAGAAATTAAGGGGTTCAGGAGTTCATAGGTGGTTATGTGGCTGATTTGATGCATAGAGTAAAGAATTGTGAGTGTGGTAACTTGCATGATTCACTAATAATAGATGGAATTTGTGGAATCAAGAGGGTGTATAATTTAAAGTATGTCTGAGATGCTGGAAATATGTAAAACAAAGGCCACGAGAGACGAGGAGTATAATGAATCATGGTTATCCATTATGGTGTCTGATAATAAATGAACAGACAGAAACCACTTTCAGTTAAATGATTATTGCTACAAGCATGGAAATGCAAACTGCAAAGCAATTAACCAAGCCTGCAAACTATACAGGTGTCTAAACAATTTTGCTAAAGTTTGTAAATGTTGAGATAAAGCACTGTATGTAGTAAGACTTGCATGTATTAGAAGTAAGGGAACAGAAAAGTTTCTGGTTACTGTCTCAGTACCAATGTAGTACAAACAGTAAGGAGTAGCAAGGATGACTATTGATCAGAACATCTAATGAATAAAGACATGAGTGTTGCAGTTACGCTTGATACTACTACAGAATGAAGCACCATCTAATATAACGTGCAAGTCTTTGTTCTGTCTTCTTACACATTCCAGACACAAACTGAAGATAGTGAGACAGACATAGCTTGATTGCAAGTATAACAGCAGAATAAACAGAATATTATTTTATGTAGTGCTCTAGGAGAAATATTTAAAGCAACCAAACATCATGGGTTGTAATGCTTGTAAAAAGCTTCAGTAAGTTAAAAGGATTCATTTTCTGCAGCACATAGTGACTTTTTTGCTAATGCAGTTAGCACTATAAGTGGCGTTACTGATCAGAACAGTAAATCTGATAATACTAAGGTGGCTTGATACCCTGTAGTACAAGAATTTAGCAAAATACCAAGTTTTTAAAATTACACATAACATAAGTACATTGTTGAGAGTTCAAAAATATGATTCTCAAACAACTGATTGTGTACTTCAGTCGTATAGCCATTTGTAGACCCAATCTTATTGTGGTATTTTGACGTGCTTCAAGTCAACAAAAGATAGTTATAGTTCTACTCTTAGCCATAATCCTTACAGAAATTTATATCATGGTTATTGTGTACACCTCTGCTTGATTTTAGAGGAGAGCACTATTAAAAGTTTGAAAATGGTGGCACAAACGTTTAAGTATGTGTACTTTAAGGTGTATACAGCTAGGCAGTTTATGATCCTTGTGATCACTTGCCTAGTACTGTTCTTATGTTTTTTACTGGTTTTCACTGTGTATTAGAAGAATAACCATAAGACTTCTTTTTAGGCTGTACCAGTTAAGAAAGTTATGAGGCAAGTTCCAGTTGCATTCAGAGATAGCACAGTGAACAGGAGTTACAATGCATGGAATCATTGGTGGCCATTGTTAAGCAGACTGGAATGAGTGAATGGGAAAATAGAATAGCAACTGTCGTGAATCGGAACAAGATGAGAATGTGTATAAATTCTCAAGAATTAAATGAATCAAAAGGAATATTATTTGCTTCAAATGACTGAAGAGGTAGTTGTCTCTATGACTTGTGGCATATTATTCATTGTACTTTGTGCTAAGCAAAGGATTCTAGCAGATTAGACTTGAGACTAGCTCAAAGCTGTGTACTTTTAATGTCTCTTTAGATACAGCTATCTAACCTTTTGTAATCCAGTCAGCTTCTGAAGTGTTTGAGAGAGCAGGGGCAGAATGTGTTTCTATAATTGATAATGATCTAGTCCCATGTTCTAAGCAAGAACATGATTTGTATATAGTTAAACTGCTAGAATAATTAAGGCAAAACAGCTTGAAGCTGAACAGAAGTGTGTGTTAGTGCTGTTTGTCAAATGTCATACATTTAGACCTTAATCTGACTGCTGATGATCTTAATCTTGATCTAAGTAATGTTGGAGGAGTTATGGATATGCAAAAGCCTCATAAATCACCTCTAGGTAAGGTGCAGTGTTTTCCCACATTCATTCCATTTGTCAGATCCAGTAATACTTCTTAGGAAGATAATAGAGCATGATGTTGCTTGGTTTTGGTGAATGGAACAGGAACGAAGCATTGACATTCTATTGAAATGTGTAAATGGTTAGTTCCCGAAACTCGTGTTTTCCGATTCTGATTTTAATGTAAACTAGATGCCAGTCAATAAAAGATAGGTGCACTTCTTCAAAATGACAAGACAGCATATGGATTTACAGCATTGACTGATGCTCAAGTATGTGATTTTCAGAATAAAAAAAAATGATGGCCATAGTTTTAGTTGTCAGAAGTTCCACAGCTATTTATTGCACAAATAGTCACTGTTGAGTCAAATCACAGATTAATTCAGAGTATATTGAAGAACACTTTATAGAAAGTTCCAGTAATAGAATATTACTACTGCCTTCAAGAAAATACCTTCAGATTTAGTATAAATCAGCAAGATTATTGCATTTAGCTGATAGTATCAATAGACCATACCTGCTAGGATGCAGAGAAGTCCATGTAGGGAGGGGAAGTTCTTTGGAATGTTCCTGTACTATATATATATATATATGTATATATATATATATATATATATATATATTCATTCATCAAGAAGTTAGAAGACCTTAGAGTCACCAAAAGCAAGATTTTTCACTATAGTTATTATGAGATATAATAGTAAATGAGTGGACAGACTATGCCAGATCATTTCATTCAAGTATGCATTTCAGCTTCCTGTGCCAAGGTGAACTTGTATACAGGGTTTGTTGTTTAAATGTTATAGAATCATTATTCCTGTACAGTTATTTAAAGTTATGTTAAATAAGATACGAGTCCCATTTAGGAATCACTAAGGTTGTTCTTTATTGGCCTAGAGTGTCTGAACTGACTGAACAAGCAGTGCAGAATTGTGATGTTTGTAATATGTTCAAAAATCCATGTCAAAATGAAGAAAGGTACCATGTGAATTTCTGAAATGTCCTTGTCAAATGTTAGGGTGCATGTCAGGCATAGGTCCTCTCCAGGAAGATAACATGTAGAGGAGAGAGAGAAGTGCTGTACTCTTTTGTTAGAAGACAAGCCTTGAAGCCCTTTGCTTTTGTTTTGTGAGGAATCTGTATACCTTCTTCAGTAGATGTCCTGTGAGTGTGTTACAGAACAGGTTGCAGCATTCCATAATTCATCTAACAACAGCTGTATACAGGGGAAAATTTACTTTTCTGGCAAAGTTCTTGATCCACAGAGGATGTCGCAATCAACTCCATACTTTCTATATACTAGCATCTGTGGTTATCAAATGAAAGGTTATTTTCTGTAAGAACTCCAAGTCTGTTGTTGTTGTTGCTATTCATTAATTTGTAAAGCTGGGGAGTGGAATATTTTAATATGCCAGATTGTTGCAGTTTTTTACTTTGAAGGTAACACCATATCAATTGCACCATTCCAGTGTAATGTCAGGTGGTATTCTAAGAGAGATGGTTTCAGTAGCATTAAGACAGTGCTTCCAAAAAAGGGAATGCTGCAGGACAGAGCCTGGTGAAAGGGTTGGTGATTGTGAAAGTTCCCCTGTTCTTACCTGTTTTGTGTAACTGTATAACTAGTTGTAGACCCAAGTTTTATGGTTTCATTTACCTTAATGTATTTGATATTTGTTGAACCGGAAAGTCTGACTGAGCTAGTGCCCTTTTTCAGCAGAATCCCCCGGAGCAAAGCTCCACAGAATAAAATATACAGTATTGCAATGCAAAGTAATTTAAATAAAAATTAACATTCGGATTAAAATTCAGAATACAAAAAAACATTTTTCAGTATGTTATGAGATATTCAATACGTTGTGAGATTTATATATGCATAGAAGCATATTTATATATGCTTCTATTATGAAATATTTCCAGTGCTTTAGCAGTAATGTGATAGTGTGAGCTAATAAACAGTCTTCCGTGGAAGATGGTCACACTTCTTTAGAAAGTTGAGGTAAGGCATGGAAGAGCCTAAAGCATTTCACAAAACTGTACAGGGTGAGATTGTGGAGAAGGAGGTTGTCTATGTCTTTATAAATAAATCCCATGTTAATTATATCTATCATCTTGCCAAGTATTCTCGTAAGCCTGAAAGGTCTGTTATTATTATGGTTTATGGAAAGACATCCCTTGTGGATTGGGACTACACTGGCCTGCTAATAGATATGAGAATCATAGCCAGTTTTTAATGCAGTACTAAGAGTGTTGGGGTTTGCTGGTCTGTTTTCAGTGGTACAGTTACGTTTCGTGGTATCTCATCTAGTCCCAAAAGTTTCTGAACTTACTGAAAGCAAGGGTAACCATTTTGCTTGTAATTTCAAGTGAGCACATTGCATGTAATAACGATGAGTGGGGTTCCCCATAGTGGCCTGAAATTTGCTGCAGATCTGTTTCCTAGTATAATATTGTTTTAGTAATGGTAACATCATTTTACTGTAACATTTATTTATTTCCAGTTTGATAACCGGGGAAGTCCACTGGGCCCGAAAGCCCGTTTTCAGTGGAGGCCCGGGGAGGAAAGCTCCATATTACAAAACCCATTGCACACTTAAAGCTCCATATTCCTAAACACATTGCACACTTAAACAATTTACAAACAAGTAAAAATAGCATTTTTTATACACTTGTATTGTTAGCATAGAAGAAAAAATATACATAGATATGAAATGCAAATGAAGTAAATCAGAGGAGAAGTGTAGGAAAAAGGAGGTGCAAAGAATTAAAGGAGAAGAGATGCCAGGAGGAGGATAAAAAAGAACAGTTAGACAAAGATTCATTTTATGTTTGTGGTGAAAGATACATCTTATGGAAATGGTAAAAGATACAGTTGCAAGAATAGGCATATAGGCAGTGGGGAGGTGAAGATATAAAAGGAATTTACATAGAGTTTATACAGGGGGAAAAGAAGATAAAGAAGTAGAGTGTGGGGAGCAGAAGAAAGAGTTGGAAGAAGAGGGGCAGGAGGGAGAATATTGAAACCGGGATGTAATAGGATCTAGGTAGGAAGTATGCAATTACATTTCCAGTTTTGGGAGATGTGAGAATAGAGTAGAGATTTGAATTGTTCATGGCTTGTAGTGACTCTTAGCAGGGGAGGAAGCATGTTCCATTTTTTTGCTATAGTATAAGAAAGTAGAAGGTGGCCAGGGGGTCGTTTAGGTTTATGTACCGAAAGAAGATTTTGGTGGCCTGATCCTAGGGGCCTGAGAGGAGTGTAGAAAGGCAAGATATTAGATAGTGCAGGGCAAGCAGTGGGTTTAAAAATTAGTTTGTGTGCAGTAGTAAGTTGGAGGTAGTCAAGATGATTAGGGAGTTCCAGCCATTGAAGACTATGGAGGGAGATGCAATGGTGTGTAGAATAAGTAGAGTTAGTAGTGAATTTGGCGATTTTGTTGTAGCAACTTTCAAGTTTTGAGGAGATAAAAGCTGTGAGGTTGGTTAGAAGAGGAGCACCATACAATAAAGAAGGAAGGTAGAGGCGAGTGTTTGTCTTGTAGCTAATGATAGAAAGTTAGCGTTTCTATAAAGCATACCAAGCTTCTGATGGGTTTTTTTTTATGTTTAGTTGAATATGAGTATTAAATTTCAGGTGTTCATCAATGGTAACACCAAGTCATTTGGCACAACTAACAACTTCTATTGAGGAGTGGGAGAGGCTGGTGATCTTGAAAGAGGGCTTATCAAGTGGGAGTGCTTTTCAGGGGGCGAAGAGAATGATATGGGATTTATTGGCATTAAGGGAGAGATGGTTTTGAAGCATCCAATTCTCTGTAGTTGTGAAGGCCAATTGGGTCTTGGCCTGGAGCTCGGGAAGGCTAGAGGCCGAGCAGACTAAAGTGGAGTCGTCTGCATATTGCACTATTTGAGAATGAGGAATTGCAGAGTGAAAATCATTGATGAAGACATTAAAGAGCATAGGTCCGAGAATAGAACCCTGTGGAGCTCTGGTAGGGGTAGGTAGGAAGGTAGAAGTACCCGTTTGCCATTTCACAGCTTGGGATCTATCCGAGAGATAACTTTTGAACCAATAAAGGGAATCGAGGGAGAGATTGAGGTTAGAAAGGTGGTTAAGAAGGAGTGTGTGGGATACAGTGTCGAATGCCTTGGAAAGGTCAAGAAGGACAGTGGAGACAATATCTCCAGAATCAGGGGCAAGGTTGACAATGTCTAAGAAAGAGAGGAGAGCAGTAATGGTACTGTGACCAGGACGTAAACCGTGTTGAGTAGGGGTGAGGAGATGGTTATTTAGGAGGTGGGGCATGAGTTGCAGGTGGATACATTTTTCAAGGACTTTTGAAATTGGGGAAAGAACGGCTATTGGGCGGAAATTAGAAATGCTATTATTTTTGCCTCCTTTATGAAGGGGCAGAATGTAGGCAGCTCGCCATAGTTTGGGAACATAAGATTCCTGGATGGATCTATTGATGAGAATGCTGATGGGTATGGCGATGCCATCTGCTGCGAGCTTGAGAAAGAGTGATGGGATATTGTCGGGGGCATTGGAGCATGGCCTGAGTTTGAAAATAAGTTTTTTGATACAGGTGGTTAACACAGGTTTTAGATAAAAAGTGGGAGGGGTTTTAGGGGAGCAGGAGTGGGGAGAGGAAGGGGAAAGAAGGTTTAGGGGTAGGGCAGGGGGTGGATTTGGAGAAGGTTTTGGTAAGTTCAGCTATGGAGCTGGTAAAGAAGGAGTTAAAAAGAGTTGCTATTTCTGTATCGGTCTTATTGTTATCGGGACAGGGACTGGATTTAGTACCGGGGTGTAAGAGGGAGTTGATGGAATTCTAGAATTTTTTGGGATTTTTTTGAGAGGGCAGACTGTAGTTTGGTGTAGTATGATTTTTTATCTTTTGTGATAAGTTTTTTGGTGAGATTGCGGAGTTGCTTAAATTGAAGGAATGTAGCTGGGTGTTTATTTTTATTGTAGAGTTTCCATGTGTTGTCCCTTTGTAGCATGAGAGTTTTAGTGTCCTTAGTTAGCCAAGGGGCAGAGTTGTATTTTATTCATTTTGTTCGAGGTGGGGCTTGGGAGTTTAGTATTTTAAGGAAGGTAGTATTGAAAACTTCTAAGGCTTCATCTAGAGGAAGAGTTTTTAGTGAATCCCAGTTTGTTAGTTTAAGGGTTTCAGAGAATATAGAAGGGTTGAAATTAGTGAGGTTACGAGTCTGGGCATATTGGTATTGGTGAGGGAGGTGTTGGGCAGCTCGGTGAATAAAGGCTGGAAGATGATCACTTATTGAGTCAGGTAGTATACCAGAGTCAGAGATGTTATTAGGGTGACTGACTAAGATCCAGTCTAGGATGGACCCCGGGGGTTATTTTTGTTAGGTCTGGTAATGTTGTTTATTAGTTGAGTGAAATTATAAAGATTGATAGAAAGAGTGGGAATATTGTTATTAATTTTATTCCAGTCGATGTTGACATCACCCAGAATGTAAGTCTCAAGTTTGATGTTGTTTGAGGCCCATAAGAGAATATTCTGTAGGGTGGAAGTGTTGTCGCCAGGGGGAATATAGATGGCTATAATACAGATACTTTTAAAGTTGTTCATTTTGAGGATTCCTATGATTAGTTCGGCATTATTAAACTGAGTAATGGGATTCTGGTAAGGGCAGAGATTCAGCAGGCAGTTGTAGATTAAGGCTACACCGCCTCCTTTTTTGTTTTGGTGATCAAATTGAAGTGCTTGGAAGCCAGGTGGTATAATCTCAGAGTTAGTAGTTTGTGGTTTTAGCCAGGTTTCTGTGACTTCTAATATGTCAGGTGCAGTGTGATTTAGCCAAGCATGGAAGTTTGTTATTTTGTTATTTATGCTCTGGGTATTAATGGTAATGAACTTAAGGTATTTATGGATATTTCTAATAGAGGAGGTAGTGGGAGAGAGATTGTTACTAGGTGTTGGCCCAGGATTGGGGTGGATGTCACCTGCTAGACCAAGCCAAGAAAAGGGAGAGAGGAGGAGAAACTTTGGATTGTGACTTAAAGTAAGAGGTGCAGTTTTGATTTGATAGCTGGAGGTTGTAAATAAACTGTAAGGAGTTTTAATTTAAAATAATGAAATGGATTTGGTTGAAGTAGGGAGGGGGATATTAAATAAAAGTGGAATGTCAAGCATACTACGTTTGAGGCTATAAATTTAGTGCAGCAGAAATGTTTCAAGACTTTCTGCATAAGCAAAAATCCTACTGTGGTAAATCACCCACAAATCTTCCTATCTTACCAAAAAGATAAAAGCGTATAGATGAATATTAAGTAAATGATGCAGTACTTTCACTGAAAATCCAGTCTTTGTATTTCCTGTCTCCATGGCGCAGGTGGTAGATCCCGACTGTGTCCGAGGTGACTGGTGTTTGACTAGTGGCCCTGGCAGTGGAGGAGCATGCAAGGAGTGGAAGGAGAGAAAGGGTATACCCCCTTTTGGAAGCGAGATAGCATTACCTTTTGTCATCTCATTGCCACCCCACCCAGCCCAACATACCTCTTTGTTGGGGAGGGAAGAAATTAAAAGGTGAAAATCTCAGACCACCCCTGATGGCTATCTGAATGATGGTCCCTTTTGGCTGACCATCAATGTGGCGGTGGGGAATAAGTTTGTCAATTGACCATGGAAGAGGCTGCTGATTGACGGACAGCAGGAACAAAATCCCCTCCAAAAATCCAGTCTTGACAAGTGCTAAGAATACATTTGTTTCACTTCATGTTGTTCATTTGAATATGAATATATAAATATATATATATATATATATATATATATATATATATATATATATATATATATATATATATAAATACATACATATTTCAGAGATATCATGTCCTTTGCCAGCATCTTAGAGTTCAAATGCATTCAAGAGTGAAAATTCAACTCAACAAGAAAATAAATTATGATGTGCAAGAATCTTCAAAAATTGATTCTTATATTAGCCTGCCATATGTGAAAGCCCAAATAAAAACTATTTTTAGGTTGCTGAGCTGACGTCTGAAAAATTGCATTCAAGATATGGATGCTTAATTTAAAAATATCAGCTCTAGTGACTGCACATGATTTGTAACTGAGAATATCTGTATTGTCCATTTTTAAGTGTGTCAGTATATATTGTATTGTACTGCATGTGGAAGTGCTGTATACATTTTTCTTTAAATTTAGGGGTGCAATATAGGTATGTTTATATATATATATATATATATATATATATATATATATATATATATATATATATACATACATACATACATATATACACACACACACACACACACACACTATTATAGCTTTGCATGGATGTGACCAGTAAAGGAAGATAATTTGAATCTTATCATCTGGCAGTACAGTAAAAGATACTGAAGAATTCATGTTTATTTATTATTTATTTATTCATTCACCCTTAATCAGGATAAGCCAGCTGAGCTTACTAAAAGACCTGGGGTAAAATTTGCAAAAGATAGTGTGAAAAAAAAAAGTTATGATATTAATAATTACACATAAATGTAGCTGAAATCAAATCAAGCTGAGAAACAAATAGTAAGTAAACAAATGTATGAAAAAAAAAGACTTGTACAAGTATTTTATGCATTTTTACAGTATCTTCTGTAAGTGGATTTAATAGCAGAATATGTTCTGTAAAATCCACAATTTATAAATATGCTAAATAGTCTGTATGATTGTGTGCATGATGTGGTAAACATATTTTCTGGTCTGAAATGATGAAGGTTCTCTGCATGATATAATTGTTAATATCAGTGCGAAAGTTAAAGAAATTTAGGTAATAAGAAATAAAGAAAACGTTACAAGATTTTTGCAAGTAGAGAGGTAGGCAGCCTATACAGTCAATGATTATGGAAACTTGGGATGGAGCAGGTACGTCTCATTGACTGCAGGTTATTAGTATACTTGTCGAAAATAAACATATGGTTATCGTTGCATGTGTTTTATGGTAATGATAAATGCATACATTTTAGAGTATTGTTTGTGTTATTTTGGTACAGTGGTATGTAGGTCTTCATTTCAAGTATAAAGACTTTTGTATTTTAACATCAGCCTAAAGTCTTTTGGCAGGCTATTCCAAAGTTTAATTATATGGGTGGAGTATAATGAATGATTGTGAGATTTGGTTAGGGCTAGTAGTTGTTTTCATAGTGATCTTAATGATCTTGGGGTATCTTGGGGTATTGTAAAGTTGTCCCAGTCTTTGTATAGCAGGGTGTTTTTTGGGTTCATGAAATATTAACAACCAGTTTAGGCTATGTGAGACTTAGACAGTTTTATAGGTTTAGACAGTCTGCTTTTTGTACTGCAAAACAATGATGCATTTTGCTAGTAAGTTTTTTTGCGTATTTTGCTGTTTTATTGTATGTTTTTTCCCCAAGTTTGTGTAGTTGAAATTTTTTTTAAGTATATTAGTACAGGAGATGAAGAAAGGAGAGTGGGAAGGTAGAGCTCCATCTGTTTTATGTCATGCCTGCTTTGTGTAGCTTGCCAAGTTTCTTATTCATTTTTGATATTACAGAGTCAATATATTGAACTAAGTTTTAGATTTTTGTCTAAGATCATTAGAAAGAAGAGCAATGGAGATTACACTAATTCAGTTCTCCAGTTGACACAGTGGTTTGAACCGGGATATTAGTTTTATGAGTCATTATAGTTCTTAACTTCTCCATCTGAACATCTAACAGTAGGCACAAATAAGGTGTACTGAAGCTAACAAACACTTTTATTCTAGTCGCACATTATTTTTTGATGAATTTACTTTGAATCCAAATTGCTATCAGAAAGTTAACAGTAACTGTAAGATTATTGAGGGCTTTATATTGGAGCCTGCGTCATTCGTGGCAGGAGATCAGTTATCACAGAAGGTAATAACATTCTAGTCAGAACACTATTAGCCATAAGATTAACAGTCAGTTAGGCCTCAATTTTCATGTAGTTTTAACAGTATACCCAACTTTGTTCAATACCTCTGTTCTTCATAGTTATCGGTTTGAACTTTAGACAAACATGCCAAGACACATTTCTTCTCTTTCTGTTACGCTTTCTGTCTCTCTTTCATTTAGTTAAACTGTAGTCTGTATGGTGTACTAACTGGATTCAGTATCCATGCATCCTAACCTACTATCTTATTTTCTTGGTAGTCCCTGACCTTTTCATAACACATCACTTCAATGTGAATCATTGCAAATTCACTTTCTTTCTTAACAAAAACACCTGTATCACAGAGATTGTTTAGACGGACTGAAAAATATAAATTATAACTGCGTGATCTGAAGTAGTTAACTTCATTTGTGCAGCAAACTTTGGGAATCGGATCTGACCTCTGATCCGAGCCGGCAGTTTTCAACAGCTTTAGATCTGAGCTCCAAGCTCCTCCCCCTACCCATAATCCCCTGCCAACCCTGACTGACCTCAGATCTAGTTTGCCGCGGTTTAGTTCAGCAGCTTGATCCAGAGTTTCCAGGCATTTTCGTTCTCTTTGTGAGAAAAATTTAACTTTATACCAATTTTCTTTAACCTTTGGTGTGAGAGTGTGTTTAGCTCCCCTTTTCTGTCTAAAAGCTCTCTTAGTTTAAATTATTTTATTTCTTTTTAACCTCCCCCTTCCTTCGTGGTTCCATCAGGGTTGTGTGTGTGTTTGGGGCCTAGTGTGTGTGAATTACTTTCTATAAGTATGTCTGAGGCCCCAAAGGTAATGTTTTCTAAGTGCACCGAGTGTGGCCATAAGCTGTCCCCAGCGGATGGCCACACTCTGTGTGTCTTGTGCCTTGGGGTTGAACACCTGTCCTCCGGTTGTACCATTTGTGCAGTGTTCAACCCCAGGGCACTCAAGGACCGGAGGTCCACGCTGATTCTGGCGGGTCTTCTGCCGCCGGACTCTGCTTCTACCTCCGGTCCTCCCGTGGCTCCCGCTGCAGTGGCTGCCACTCCTGCTTCCCTCCCCCCGGCCGGGACTCAACCTCCAGCCTTAGGCCCGAGGAGGAGGGAGAAGCACCACAAGCGGTGGGCCAAGGCCTATGCTTCGGCCCCCCCCCAGCTAAGCGGTCTTCTCCTTCCAGGTCTTCTGGGTCTCCTCCTTCTCGGATCCGGTCCCTGTGCTTTTCACCGGGTCCTGAGGAGGAGGAGACCCGATCTCCTTCGAAGTCATCGAGGCGACACTCCCGCCCCGCCTCCGTGGCCTCGTTGAGATCTACTAGAAGTCTCATGGATGCAGATTTGGACCGGATGATGAGAAGATTCCTCCAGGCCCAAGTGCAGATGGGAGTGCTCCTGCCTCCCCCCTCTTCCGGGGGGGAGCTCGACCCCCTTCTTTGCTCCGATAGCTCCTTCTCTGTCCCGTTTCCCGGGTCCGGAGTCTTCGGAGCCAGGCAGCATTGGAGCCGGGGGTGTCTCAGCGCCGATAGTCTCAGGTACTTCGGCGCTGACACTTCCCTCGAGTCTGTCGGGTCCATTTTCTTTTGATCCGAGCTCTTGGAGCCGAGGGCTGAGCTTCGGATCTGGCGGTATCGGTATGCCTTTCGGCTCCGTCCGGGTCGGAGCATACTGGTCCGTCAGATCCGATTGCTTCGGCGCCAGACCCAATCCGTCCGTTGGATCTGTGGGAGAGTCTGCTTTCAGATCCCAGAGAGAGCAGCTCTCCCTCGGCATTTGACGTGGTGGAGAGGGTCCTGTCGATGGATTCCAGGCCCCCATCCCTTGCCACGGCTCCACCCTGCAATCCTTCTCAGTTGGGCCCGACTTCCATCACCCGGCCCCAGGGACAGCCTGCTTTGACGTCCCAGGTAGTTCCATTGGAACAAGACGTTGCTGATGAGACCTCCTCGGACAGCCCCCCCGAGGAGGTTCCTCACAAGCGAAGGTGCAAGAGGAGGCACCTGGACTCCCCCGAGTCCTTGACTGAGGACATGGATTTGGAGGAAGGGGAAGGCTCCCCAAGATCACCCCCCGAAGATGTCTCATTTGGTGACATCATGGAGATGCTCAGAATAAAGTGGGGGTGGTCTGCCCCAAAGCCTACCTCGGACGAATCCGTGTTCCTGGAGGCGTTTGAAGCAGGCCAGTCTACCTCTTGGTTGTCCCCTCTGGTCGACCCCCTGATAGACTTGATCACTACCAGGGCGTGGAAGGAGCCGGACATTGTGGAGCCAGTCCCCAAGTGCTCGGACAAGATTCTTAGCCCACCCTCTGACAAGTCCCACTGGAGTAAGCGTCCCCCTGTAGATGCCATGTTGGTGGCGGCAGCCACCAAGAGGGAACTTGCTCAGGAGAGTCCCTCGGTTCATCCCCCGAGCAAGGAGTCTCGGTCGATGGACCGCCTAAAAGCGGGTGTTTAGTTCGGCTACCTTCTCTGTGAGGTCGCTGAACTACATGGCACATGTGCTCCGACTGCAGCGGGACCTTATCAAAGAGTATGCTGCGTCACCCCCCCCCCCCCCGAGTCTGTGTCGGTGGAGGACAAACAATTGCACTCCACCCAGATGGCCACTCTACGATCCATATCTAACACCTCTATGCGGCTTCTGTCTCATGCCATGGAAGGAGCCGCTAGAGCCGGCGGAGCGGGCCTCATTATGAGACGTCAGGCCTGGCTCCGGCACTGTGATTTTGTGGAACCCTTTAAGGCGTCGTTCGCTAATACCCTTTTGATGGTTCTGCCCTCTTCGGCAAAACCGTGCGAGATACCTTGGTCCAGAGCGAAAAGGATGGGAAACGTTGTCTGCCGTCGGAGTCCGCTTCTCTGCTCCCCAGAGGTCCTTTTCTAAGAACCAAAAGGGATAGAAGAAGATGTGGTTCCGGAAGTCGCAACAGTCCCATCCCGCTCTGGACTCCCAGCCCTTCCACGGCAGAGAAGGGGCAGGGTGGACGCCACCCTAGAGGCAGAGGGGGCCCACGGAACTTTGGATCCAGAGAACCCTTCTCGGACCAACCCACGCAACACCCCTGAGGGGGATTGCCCGACTGCTCCACTCTGGAGGCATTTCTCAAAGCACCCAGCAGCTTGCGAGTCCATCACGACAGACCGCTGGGTGCTTCGCATCATATCCAGAGGATAACAAATTCCCTTTTCTTGTTACCCACGCAGCCCCAGATACCTCCCCGATGTCCCACCCGATCAGAGGGAGGCCACAGCAATGGAAATCCAACACTTGCTGGAAAAAAGAGCCATCCAACACGTCCCCCCAGACCAGTGCGGGTCCGGGTTTTACTCCAGGTTCTTCTTGGTGCCAAAAAAGATGGTGGACTTAAGACCGATCCTCGACCTCTCTTCCCTGAACCTGTCAGTAACCAAAGAGAAGTTCCGCATGGTCACTCTTCAATCCATTCTCCCCCTTTTGCGGGAGAATGATTGGATGTGCTCTATAGACTTCAAGGATACGTACTACCACATTCTGATGGACAGCCGATCCAGGAGCTTCCTCTGCTTCCGGCTGGGAGCCAGTCATTTCCAATTCAGGGTCCTCCCCTTTGGTCTCACCACAGCCCCCAGGGTGTTCACCAAAGTGTTAGCAGTGATAGCTGCCCACCTGAGGCTCCAGGGAATTCAGGTCTTCCCGTACCTGGACGACTGGCTCCTGACTTCCCCGACAAGGCATCTACTCTGTACAGCCAGAAACTACTTTCTTCGTCTAGCTCCCCGGCTGGGGATCACTATCAACATAGAGAAGTCGTCTCTTACTCCGACTCAGACTATAGACTTCATAAGGGCCAGATTGGACACAAACAAGCTCCTAGCTTTCTTGACCACAGACTGACTACTATCCCTGAGGCTACACGTGCAGGCCATTCTGCAATCTCCAGCTCCCCCAGCGGAATTGGTCCTGAGGGTTCTTGGCTCAATGGCGGCAGCGATCAACCTATTGCCAATGGCACGTTTGAACATGAGGATCTTACAATGGACCCTCCAGGTCCAGTGGTCCTTTCTTCACTATCCTCTGAGCCATCCCGTTCCCCTCAGCAGGGCCTGCAAGAGGGCCCTCCTATGGTGGCTTCAATCTCCGGACCTCCAGCAAGGACGCCCCTTTTCTATGACCCCTCCACTAGCCATGGTGACCACGGACACCTCCCGCCTCAGGTGAGGGGGGCATTGTTCGGGCAGGACAGTCCAAGGCATGTGGGACCTCACGGAGACCTCACTGCATATCAACGTCCTAGAGATGAGGGCAGTGCTGTTAGCGTTGCAAGCACTTCAGGACCTTCTTCCTGTAGGAACGATTGCGATTCAGACGGACAACATGTCGGTTGTCTGGTACATCAACAAACAGGAAGGAACCAGGTCTTACCCACTCTGTCGAGAGGCCATGAGTGTGTGGGAATGGGCGATCTCCACCAACTGCTTTCTCATAGCAACGCACATTCCGGGACGGTCCAACATCCTAGCGGGCAAACTAAGTCGCACCATCCTGTTACCATACGAGTGGTCTCTGAATCCTGAGATAGCGAATCAGATCTTCGCCAAATGGGGTCAACCCTGTTGCGATCTCTTTGCCTCTCCCTGGAACACAAAATGTTACGACTACTTCGCTCTCATTTCCCCCTCCGGGGGATGCTCTGGTGCATGCTTGGCCTCCCGGTCTTCTTTATGCTTACCCTACTCTTCCTCTGATGCTGAAGTTTCTTCAGAAAGCCAGTCGGTTGGGGAGCAGGATTATCCTCATTGCCCCATTTTGGCCTCGTCAAACCTGGTTCCCTTACCTTTGGTCCCATCTGGTGAATCCTCCTTGGATTCTGGATCCCCGTCCGGATCTAATATCCCACCCCCTAGATCTCCCAGTCCCGAACCTGGACAACCTCAAGCTCACAGCTTGGCTGCTCCAGTTCCACTCATAGCTAGGACTCCCGGTATCTCTTCCCCAGTTAAAACCATTCTAGTAGCAGAACACAAGCCTTCTACTAGAAAGATCTATAGCAACAAATGGAAACGTTTCTCCATTTGGGCGGAACGCAAAAATTTGGATCCTTTTACAGCTCCTTTGCCCACTGTATTAGACTTTCTGGCAGGACTGTTTCATCAGGGGGCTAGTTCCTCCACAGTCAAGGTCCAACTAGCAGCTATCTCTCATTATCATGTTGGAAATGAATTGGGCCCTTTGATCACCACGAAATTGTGTAAGACCTTTTTGAAGGGCACCTTTCTGCTCAGACCCCCAGTGAAGGATGTAGTCCCTCCTTGGGATTTAACGCTGGTGCTTCAGGCCTTGACAGCTCCCCCGTTTGAGCCTGCAGCTTCCATAGATCTTAAATTCTTGTCATGGAAAACGGCTTTTCTTGTCGCCATCATTTTGGCTCGAAGGGTCTCTGAACTACAGGCCCTCTGTGTAAAACCCCCATACCTGACCTTTCACAAGGATAGAGTTTACCTCAGGACCAATCCCTCCTTTCTTCCCAAGGTTGCCTCTGGGTCAAATATTAACCAGTCCATCAACTTGCCGGTCTTTTTTCCTAACTACCATAACAAAAGGGAATACAAATTACACTCATTGGATGTGCATAGACAACTTCGCTTCTACATCCACAGGACATCTGGTCATAGGAAATCCGACCAGTTGTTCATCTCCTTTGCCAAATTTGACTTTGGTAAATCTGTGTCTAAAGTCACACTCTCTAGATGGATTTCACAGTGTATCCTTTTAGCATACAAAAGTTCGGGCAGGCCCGCACCTCAGGGAGTCCATGCCCACTCTCCTCGATCTATGTCTACCTCTGCGGCTTTTAGAGCTAGAGTTTCTTTTGATAATATTTGCTCAGCAGCCACTTGGGCTTCATCTCATACTTTTATCAATCACTACAAATTGGACATTATCTCCAGAGGGAGAGCATCCTTTGGCTCTGCAGTGCTCCGGAACATCCTTCCATGAAGGCCGCCCAAGATTCAGGTAGCTGGGGACTCTGTCTCAAAGGTTGCTGCTCAAATGAAGTTAACTACTTCAGATTAAGAAGTTATGTACTCACCATAACATTCCATCTGAGTAGGTAAACTTCATTTATCAGCAACCATCCCTCCCTCCTGCCCCCTCACTTGCAAATGTTCTCATACTCAGGTCCATGGGTTTTACCCACTTATCTTGAGATTAATCATTGTTAGCAGTTTCTGCTGTTGGGCAAACTTGATCTGAGGTCAGTCAGGGTTGGCAGGGGATTATGGGTAGGGGGAGGAGCTTGGAGCTCGGATCTAAAGCTGTTGAAAACTGCCGGCTCGGATCCGATTCCCAAAGGTTACTGACAAATGAAGTTTACCTACTCAGATGGAACGTTATGGTGAGTACATAACTTCTTATTTTCCTATTCTGGATTAGTTTATTTGTCTACACATTGTATTGTGGTTTATTTTCTCAGTAAATGTCAGAGCAGTTCCTGGAGCTGTTACCTTCTCTACTAAATGAGCAGCGACTCTAATGTAACATTCAAGAAGAATCTGTAGTTGTATGTTGTGTCATAACCTGGTCTTTTTTATATATATTTAGACTCACATGTAGACACTGTGTCTGTCTCTAAGGTGAAATTTTTTAATAAGCATCCAAGCTGCACACTCTCTCCACAATGGCATTTTTCAAGTGTCTTTTGAGACAATAAGGAATAAGCAATATGCTTCCTTTTTTAGGCGTAAATTGTATCCATTTTCAGTTGTACCATAATAACTACCAACAAAGGGCTCGTGCCAGTCCGAAAGCGTGAGCAATTGCAAAAATCTCTGTTGGCCCAATGAAAGATACTGCATCACATCTGTGTTACACTGTCTTTGTCTTTTCTGTCAGTAGGCCAGTGCAGCATTTATTACTTTGATTCTAGTAGCTTTGTGTGTCCCATAATAGTATGATTTTTTGTGGCGATTTGAATCATTATAAAATTTGATTGTGCAAGATGAGCCTTTGTTTTTTTTTTTTTAGTATTTAACATTGAGTTGTAACTTCGCAGATAACATAGTCATCTGCATGCTTTACCAAGGAGTCTAGTATGTTAAATAGGAGAGGACCTGATGTGAATACTTGTGCAACTCCTACAGTGATTACATATGTTGCCATTTCACTGCTTGGGAGGTTGATTTTGTAGGTAGGTAGTAATTACTGTCTTGACCTACACCTTTTTCTGTCGACTGTCTTGATTTTGTATATACTTATTTATGTACTGATGTGTCACTAGTTGTTCAACTGATACTGTAATATGTCTACCGTCTGTCCATCTCATATTCTTTCTATTATATGCTGAGATAATCTGTTCTATTTATCCACATTTCCTTCTTTGGCAAATTACTTTCATATCTCTAGGGTGAAGTTAGTAATTTTGGAGAACATTTGGCTTAATGCATGATTTTTTCTGGTGTATAATTTTTTTAATTCTTCGAAGTTTTCTACCACTGTCAACACTGTGAATGTATAAGGAGCTGCAGCGTGCTATATATGGGCTAATTAATGCCGTGTATAATGCATTTAATACCTCTTGTTCTCTAGTAATTACTGTATGGAATGTAACCCGTATAATGCCATAACATTTCTTTATAGTACTGATGAGATTTCAAGGAATTGCGGTGGTAGAGCGGTAGTGTTTTTGCTCACAGCAAGAGGTTCTCCTGTTTGATTCTCGGCTGGAATGCCTTCTGTGTGGAGTCTGCATGTTCTCCCTGTGGTCAAGTGGCCTCCGAAAGACATGCGTGAATGGGCGTGCCTTCGCTGAAGGTTGGGCGTCGGGCTGGCAACTCGGCACCATCAAAATCTACTGCCAATCATTAGCAGACTAGAGTTCCGCTGTGGCGACCTCTAACCGGGAAAAGCTGAAAAGACAAACCTGCTCAGACATAGGTAATGTTTGATCACTAATCAGACAAAACAAATAAATGCAAGAACCACATAGAGGCTGAATTTAATAATATTAAAACAAACATCTTCAAGAAAATCTGCACTTTTACAGAAACAACTTCATCAGATTATAATGCAACCACATAGCACTCAATATATAGCGTTAAACGTCACACGATCATTTAAAAAACAAGATCTCTTAAACAACACTTTTTAAGCACTGGTTTTAAAGAATACAAATCATTCAGATCAGGAAAACTAGTTGCATTTAATTCTGTAATCCATCTGTACTCACATTCCTAAGTGCGATTTTTAATATCTCCCCCTCTTATATGTAAAGTAATGACTTGTAGCATTCAAAATAAGAAACTATTTTATGTGCCCATTTCTGTAACATGTTTAGCCAAAGCATTTTTCTTAAGCAACTTTTTAATGGCATAAACATGTTTAGTGATGCATTCTTTCAGCATTATATTGGTTTTACCGGTATAGAATACATGACAGCATTTGCAATTAGTCAACATACCAGAAGTTTAGGTGAACAATCAGCATAAATTTCACAGTTGTAGTAACATTTACCAATGACTGGATGAATAAAGGACGTGTCCACATTAATAAAAGCACAATAATTACAATTCCTGTAGTGGTGTGTGCCCATCCTGTCAGAAAGTGAAACATTCCATGTTCTGTAGTCCTATCTCGCCTTCATTCTTACACATGGGTTTGGAGCCGATCCTCGGCTCCGACTCGGCCTATTATAAAGCTCAAAGTCTTCTAGTTGGCTCGTGGCTAGGTAGGTATCCCATGGTGCACCAGTATAATCCCCAGATCTTGTTTGCCGCGGCGATGAGTGCAGATGTGCTTCTTGGCCGTGGCTAGGTTTAACACATTTTGCTATTTTTTTCTATATTACAGTTTAACTTTTCAAGTTATATAGCCTTTACTAGTGTTTAATTATCATTAGAGTAGTTTCAGTCTTGCTGAAGTACCTTCTTCTTCAATTTAGATAATTGTTGTTGAGAACTGGTTGGCCGTTGGCCTTGCTGTTCTCCATGGTATCCTGTGTGCCAGTTTGTTGTATTTAATGGGCGTTTTACCCCTAGTTGTTGTTTGCTGTGCTATATTAGCTTAGAGTATTTGGTAGTTCATAAAATTAATAATTAGTGCTTGCTGTTAAAGTACACGTTTGTGCTCATTTACCTTTACGTGTACAGTGTTCCTTAGTGTGCGGTGTTATTAGTTTTAGCTAGTTAGTTTTAGATTATTTCCGCCTAGATATTAGTCTGATATTTAGCTTTAGTTGACAAGGGTTCTTGATATCTCAACCCTTTTGGTTCTACATCACAGAATTTGAATAAAAGTTCCTGTCAGCAGTGAGACTTTCTTTTTCTGGCTCATACTTTGCTTGTGTGCAGTATATTTGGTAGTTTCTGACCTTTAGTCTTCTCTTTTCTAGGTCCGTTTGAGTTAGAGGACCTAGTTTTCTCTCTTTTTTCTTTACCAAGGGCTAGGCCCGTTTGAGTTAGAGGACCTAGTCCTCATGGTTGTATAACTGTTAATGTGGTAAGGGCTAGGCCCGTTTAAGTTAGAGGACCTAGTCTTCATTGTGTTTGGCTTGTGAACTTTTGCTGCATCTCCGTGCCATGTCTAAAGAGGCAAAAGATTATAAACCCTCAGGGTTTAAGAAGTGTGTGAAATGCTCTCAGAAGATGTCTGTTACTAATGGCCACAGTAACTGTGTGTATTGCCTCGGAGCCATCCATCTGCAAGAAACATGTTTGTTTTGCCATTCTTTCAGTGCCAGGGTCTTACAGGAGCGGAAGAACAAACTAATATTAAAAGATCTCCTTAAGCCTTCTTTCGAGGAGGACTTGGCCAGCTCGTTTTCCTCCTCCAAATCTCATGTATCCAAGAAAGAAAAGGCTAAACCTTCCAAGAGGCATTTCCCAGTGCCATTCGGTGCTTTGTAACCACCTCCTAAACTGTCAAAACCAGACAAGACTTCTCCCTCCTCGGCTCCACTGATCTTGGAACCGATCGAGGTTGTTGATACTATGACTTCAGTATCAGCCTCATGCCTTTCAGAGCCGACTGCTGATAGCAAACATCGGAGCCAGTCCAGAGATCCATTGCCGGTCTCCCCAACTTTAAGGTCCCCTTTCTTGCAGAGGTCCAGATCTCCCACACTGTCTTCCAGGTTTTCCAGGAGTCTATCAGAAGAAGATGTGGAGAGAGTAGTGTGAGACTCCTGAAGTCATCTGCCTTGCCAAAAATGCGGTTGGCACCGACCCAGTCGGTCTCGGAGCCACTTGAGTCCATTTCCCCTTCTGTGGTTCATCCTCTGAGCCATGCTGGGCTTTTGGAGCCGGAGTGCTTGGTACTGCTTGCTGTGGAAGCCTCAGTTCCAGCTTCCTTCGAGGCTGTCTCGGAGCACAGTTCCGCTACGACACCTTTGGTGCCGTCCAAGGTGTCTAGGAGCCAAAGCTCTCCAGTCGGCCCCGACAGGGATGCTTGGACCTGGACCTCTTCGGTTCCGAGTCTCTCTCTCGGTGCGTCGGCTAGGGTGAGCTCAGACCAAACATCTGTCTCGGAGCCGATGGCTCTGAAGCTGATGACTTCCTCTGTCTCCTTGGAGCCAGGGAGGTCTTCGGAGCTGTAGAGGTTGGCCTTCGAGATGATGCGGAGTGTGCTGTCCCAGTCATCAGCTCCACCCAGGGATACAGACACTCTTCCCCCTTGGGCACCGACCTCTGTCTCAGCACCTACTCCCTCTCTAGACAGCAGAGACCCACAGCCTCAGAAGCCCCCGGCTGGTGGCCCCCACTCTTCCGAGACCTCCCCGGAATAGCCTTCTGAGGAGCCCCCTCGGAAAAGGACATGCAAGAGGAAGCATGTAGACTCCCAGGATGAGTCCCTTACCTCTGACACTGACTTCGAGGAGACAGAAGGGTCCCCCAAGTCATCTTCTGATGATGTCTGCTTTGTAGACATCTTTGAGATCCTTAAGCAGAGGTGCGGCTGGCACCACTGTTACCCCTTCTGATGAGTCGGTTTACTTGAAGGCTTTCGGGTCTCAACCTTCAGCCTGTTGGGTATCTCCACCTTTTGACAAACTTTTAGACCTCATTAGTCAAAAGGTGTGGGAGACTCCTAATGCCATGGAGCCAGCCCCCAGGAGACCTAATAAATATTTGTCAGCCCCCAAGGAGAAGGAATTTTTGTCCAAGGGCGTTCCTGTAGATGCCATGGTGGTGGCGGCGGCGACTAAGAAGGAACTAGTGGAGACGACTTCTGTCCATCCTCTGAACAAGGAGTCTCGAATGATGGACAGATATGGGAAGCGTATCTTTTCATCAGCGGCATTCATTCTCAAATCGCTGAACTAACTAACACTTACAAAGCTTCAGAGAGATCTCCTTAAGGAGTTGGGAGAGAGTCTACAAGGTATATCTACTGAAGTGGTCCCTGATAAGGTGTCTGCTCAGTTGTCCACCTTGAATTCCATTGTTAACTCATCCATGAGGCTGATTTCTTATGCAGCCAATGGAGCTAGCAGGGAAGCAGGTTCAGGAGTTTCCCTTAGGAGGCACTCCTGGATGCGCTTGTGTAATTTGTGGAGCCATTCAAGTCTACCTTTGTCAATGCCCCCTTTGATGGTTCTTCCTTGTTTGGACTCAAGGTAAAAGACACACTCACCAGGTGCGAGCAAGAAGGGAAAATGCTCTCTGCCGTGGGAGTACGTTTTACCGTCCCCTCTAGACCATACACCAAGGGTCAGAGAGGTGGTAAAATGTGGTTCAAGAAGTCCCAGAGGTTTTTCCAGGATGTACAGGGTGACTCCTCCTTCAGAGGCAGAGGAGGAGGAGCAAATGGTAGACGTCACACTAGATGCAGGGGCAGACTGCAAAACCAGGGAGGCCACGATTCGTTTTGAGGCTGACCCTATCAGCACTCCTGATGTGGGGCCCGGCTGTGCTTCTCTGGATCCAGTCAGGGGTCGCATTTCTTTGTATCCAGAAGCCTGGCTAAGCCTACCTGAGACAGATGGATACAAAGAATTATCACCAGAGGTTATTCCATACCCTTTTCTCTTCCACCTCATGTTCCCAAGAGGATCCTGGATGTTCCCCCAATCACAGGGATCAAACAACTGTAGAAGTGAACAAGTTGCTCGCAAACAGAGTCATCCAAACCATCCTCGCATTGTAATGGGTCTAATGAAGGATGAGTACAGTGGGACAATGACCTCCTTTTTTCTGGATGAAAAGCCTTTAGTGATGAGGTGTGCCACATAGAAGGATTTCCTGACTGTTGTGGCAATGTGGTTATTGAAGGTGAGACCACTGTCCACCTGTGATCCTAAGTCTCTTATCACACTTTTTGTGTTTAGTGTACTGCCACCTATGTGGTAATTCAAGAGTACATGTTTTTTCCCAAAGGGGATAACTATACATTTCTTGGCATTGAGCTTGAGCCCATGGCTCTGGCAACAAGCATCTGTTTCTGTAAGGCCCTTTTGTAGAGTATCCACATCATTTGGGGATTCAATAATGGCTCCCAGTTTGCAGTCATCTGTGAACTTTGTTAGCCAGAGTCCCTTAGTGTTGGCCTGTACTTCAGAGAAGTAGATGCCAAACGAGAGGTCCCAGGACTGAACCCTGAGGTACTTCACTAGTCTGGAGCTGGATTTGGAGTCAGCTACTTTTACAGTCTGGGTTCTGTCAGTAAGCCAGTTGGCAACCCATCAAGTGATGTAGGGATTAATGCTCAGCTTAGTAAGTTTATCTATGATTCCAGAATGGGGGGTGGTGTCAAAGGCCTTGACGAGGTCCAGATAGGCTGTGTGGTCTGACTTATCCTCGTCCATGGCTCCGGAAACTGATTCGAAGAAGCCAATCAGGCCCAGGTGACCAGATCAGCCCTTCATGAACCCAAACTGGGTGGGGTCCAGTGTTTTAAGTTTGCCAATGTCCTTGTTTATAAGCTCCATGATAACACATTCCATGGCCTTGCAGATCAGCTCGTCAGACTGATGAGGCAGTAGTTCCCGGGATCCAAGGTGGATCCCCCCTTGTGGAGTGGGATAACTGTAGCTGTGCACCACTCAGTGGGCACGAAGCCTGAGGTGAGGGTATGATTAAACATGACACTTAGGTGAGGTGCTAGTTCATTTTGTAGTTCATGTAGTACACAGCCCACAATGTCATCTGGTCCCATGGATGCTGTATTCTTAGCTTTGGAGAGTGCGTTCTTTACCTGTGTGGCCGTTATTACCGGAATTTGGCAATCTTCCGGTATTGAGATGGGCCATTTAGGGGGAGAGAGTGGGGTGAAGGTAGCACTGAATCGATCTGCCAGGATATTGGCAATATCCTTGGGATCAGTGTATTTAATGCCATTCTGTTGTAGCTCAGCCCAGATCTAAGCATTGCCATTTAGATTCTTGACATAGTTATAGAATGCATTGTGGTTGTCTTTGGAATCTTTGGCAATTTTATTTTCGTAACTAGCTTTGGAGAATTTTATGTGGGATCTCAGCTTCTTACTGAGGCTGGTAAGGGAGTTTTTTGCATCCTGGGATTTTCCTCTTTTCTGCAACAGTTTCTTCCTTTTGTTGTAAAGTTTTGTTTATGGCAGGGGACCACCAGATTGGCTTCCTTTTTTTGGAGGAGAGCATCTTGGTTCTATTTAGGATGGCACGATTCATGCATGAGTGGATGTGCTCGTACAGTGCCTTAGTGTAGGACTCAGCAGTCGAACTTTCAGTTCCCGTCTGCCTGGGTTTCATGAAGTTTGTAACTTCTGACTTGAGTAGCATGAAGTTGGCTTTGGGCAAGTTTTTTATGGAGGTTTCCTTACTGGGGGTGGGGTGGGATGTGGATGTTAAGGGTGATTAGCTTATGGTCTGACCTGACCAAAGAGGGGGTGACCATAGATGTGGAGCATTGATTTCCCATGTTGGCAATGACCAGGTCCAAGATATTGGTGCCCCTGGTGGGACTATGGATTAGTTGATCCAAGGTATTGGAATTTATGAATTCCAAGAACCGTTGGGCAAAGGTGTTGGTACACGAGTAGTTTTTCCCAGTTAATGGCAGGGTAGTTGAAATCACCCAGTATTAGGGTGTTTGGTTGTATATTAATATTTTCCAGTATGTTTAGAAGGATGTAGTGAGAATCTTGGGGCATGGTGGGGGATCTGCAACAAGCTACAATTTGGATTGTAGTCATACCTAGTGTTAGTTGCACCTGGGAAATTTCAGACGCATTGTGTTGGGCATCTAACCTGGCGGTGGGAATATCCTTGGTGAATATGGACACTCCTCCACCTTTAGTGTTTTGATCCTGGTTTGGTGGCCGAAAAGTGTGGTAGGAGTTGTAGCCTGGTATTGCAGGGGTGCTCTCTGGAGCCTTGAACCAGGTCTCAGTTACTGCACAGATATCGATGTTCTCCATTTTTAGGAGTGCCTCGAGAGAGTGTATTTTGAGGTTTAGACTTCTAGCATTGAGTAGCATTACCTTCAGATTTTGCATGCTTGTACCTGTTACGGTGGTGGTTTTGTCCTTTGAACTTTGCCTAAAAAAGGCACTATAGGGGTGGCAAGAGCCTTAGCCAGTAACCTGAATCCCAGAGGCGACAGGTGCAAACCATTTGATTTTCCACAAAGATAGAGTATCTCTTCGCACAAATCCATCCTTTGTCCCTAAGATGTGCTCTCATAATAACTTGAACTAAACTATAGAGCTTCCCGTGTTTTTCCCTAATCATTCCAACGCAGCAGAATACAGATTTCATCAGTTGGACGTTCACAGACAATTACGGTTCTATCTACACCGGACCAAGGAATTCAGGAAGTCAGACCAATTGTTTGTTTCCTCCTTCTACTCCAGGGTAGGTCTCCCAGTTTCCAAAGTGACCCGTTCGAATTGGATTTCCAGTTGTATATCCTACATTTATTCTTCCGATGGTAAGCCTTTACTGTTCAAGATAAAGGCTCACTCTACAAGATCCCAGTCTACTTCTGCAGCCTTTCAGGCAAGGGCTCCTATTGATATTTGTGCAGCAGCAACCTGGGATATCCCTCACACCTTTATTACTCATTACAAATTGGATTTGACCTCTAGGGGTAGAGCCTCCTTTGGTTCCATGGTACTCAGGAGTATTTTTCTGTGACCCACCCAAGAATAAGGTGCTAGGGACGCTGTCCCATGTGTAAGAATGAATGCAAGATGGGACTACAGAACATAAAGAAGTTATGTACTCACCATAACTTTCCTGTTTGCAGTCCATCTCGCCCTTCATTCTTACGAACCCACCCTCCTACCCCCTTCCTGGAAGGATCTGGAGACAGAAACATTTTTCATAACAGGTGGAGACCTTTTATTATTGTTGTTCTTTCTGGATAGTTTTTGTTCTTTCTGTAGTTTAGCAGCAAACAAGATCTGGAGATTATACTGGTGCACCATGGGATACCTATCTAGCCATGAGCCAACTAGAAGACTTTGAGCTTTGTAATAGGCTGAGTCGGAGCCAAAGATCGGCCCCGAACCCATGTGTAAGAATGAAGGGAGAGATGGACTACAAACATGGAACGTTGTGGTGAGTACATTACTTCTTTTTATCTTACTGTAGCATATAAGTCTTTTTAAATTTCTTGTTTCTAATTTGGAAAGATGGTTTATCATGCATTATTTTACTGATGTTCTGATTCACAGTTAAGATGTTCCAATGTCTGTTTAGAATATTAAAGACGCGTTCACATTAGTAGAATATGTTAAACTTTCTCTCCGCTTATGTGACATATTAACCCTTGCAGTGTTCACAGTTTCATCAAAATAAGGTACTGCTTGCATTTTCATCGGTGTCTTAATGTGATAACTGACATCCTTTAACCTTTCAAATTCATATTCGCAATCCACAAGGTTATTAGACATCTATCCAACATATCATCTAACTTAACTTCTTTGTTGTTAGCCTTTTAATTGTAAGCATTTATCATTTAATAGTGTTCTTATAAATAGGGCACGGATGCATGCTCTTCTAATGTTGAAACTGTTTTTCTTACAACTCATCTGAGAGGCTGATGTTTGTAAATTGCTTCTATCATCTTTAAAAATCTTTACATCTAAAAAGTTTATTGTATTTTCAGAATAATTCATATCAAAACTTACAAATGTTTTGAATTATTTAAGTAATTTCTGAACTCAAGTAATCGTTGTACTTTCCCTTGCCGTATAAAAAAAGAATCAGCAGCAAATATGGTATAGTGTAGAATACAAGAATTAAAATCATGCTGCAAAAAGGCAACCTCTCTTTCCTATTGATCTAGGACCAAATTACCATAGTTATTGGCACATAATGTACCTATCTCCATACTAGTCTGTTGTAAATATATCTCATTTAAAGAGGTAAATGCTTTATAGGTTCATAGATGTGTACTAGGCTAATGGCCCTGGAGCCTTTACAAGCCTAGCCCATGGAAGTGCCCTGGCATCGTGCTGCCTGATGTTAGTTCCCAGTGCCTCTATCAAGTAGAGCCACTGGAGTGATCCCCATGGTAAACTTTGTTTCCCATTCACTCATCAAGATTTCACTTGAAGAGGGCCAGTGAGGTGCTCTGCTTTACATGTATGGGAAGTCTGTTCCAGAGCATGGGCAGTCTCTGGGTTATGAACCTGTCCCTCCAGCATGTTCTGTTGATTGTGGTAGTGAGGTTGAGGTCTCTGGAGCATGTGGTGCGGAGGGATTGGGATTTCTTTAGATGTAGCATTTCTAACAGAGCTGGGTCAGACATGGCTTTGTAAGTCAAGCAGAGATCGCCTCTTAGTAGGTGATATGAGACAGAGAATAGCTGGAGTTTTTTGAGTCTATCCATGTACATGTGTTTAAGGCCTAGGATTCTGTTTGTGAGGTACTTTTGTGGCCTTTCCAGCTGTTGCATGTGTCTAGTGAGGTACATGCCAAATGGAGCATTATACTCGATGATTGGCCTAATGAGAGAAGAGTAGAGAGAGATGATGACCTCCTTCGTCTGGATGCAAAACCCTTGGTAATGTGCCTCATAGAAGGACTTTCTGACCACAGTGGCAATGTGGTGGTCGAAGGAGAGGTTGCTGTCAACCTGTGTCCCCAGATCTCTTATAACGCCTTCAGTGTTCAGTGGGCACCCATCAGTGTGGTAATTAATAGGAAATGAGTTTTCCCCAAAGGGGATGACAATGCATTTTTTGGCATTAACCATGAGGCCATGGTTTCAACACCAGTCACTGGTCTCAGTGAGGCCTTTCTGTATGATGTCTACATCACTTGGGGAATGGCTCCCAGCTTGCAGTCGTCTGCGAACTTGGTCAGCCAGAGTCCCTCCATGTTGGCCTGCACTTGAGAAGTAAATGCAATATCAATTATATTAAAAAACATACAAAATTTATTGATGTGTTTGGCAAACAGTCTTGAGAGAGCTTAAACATGAATGTATTTTCCCAGTGCCTTAATGGCTAGGGTTCACAGTAAACAGTGATCTAATATTACTAAAATGTACACACTGATGTGCTTGTACAAATGTCTATAGTTCATGTAAAATGCTTGGTATCAAGTAAAATGTAGTTAATGCATTTTTAAAACATTCTTAACTTCTTTTCTGTATAGACTGATATTGGGTCACTAATCCATTCTCACCCTGAAATAGGATTGTTCAAGTCTTTCAGGCAACCCATGAATACTTGTCAAAGTAGGTAACTCACCATAGAAATAACTACATAATTCAAAATTTAGTAAACCTGTCATGTGTAAATCATATAATTGCGCTTTAACATCATCTAGTAACTTAAGTTCAGTTCTATTGGCACATTAGTGGTGTGGAATCATCCAATATATCTTCCATAGCTGAAAGATATTATCTGTCCAGCTCAACTATAGCTTCCCCTTTATCTGCTTATTTTATAATAATGTCATTATTGCTTGTTATGATATAATTGAATTTAATATTTTTCAGAGCTGCACATTTTGTTGGTGTACCTTTCATACCTTGAGAGAAAATGTTTTAAATATCTCTTTCACATGAGCAAAGAAATGCTTCTGTCAAAGGTTACAGCATGGGTGTAAATATGCCATGTTTCTTAAAAATCAAAGTTGTAGTGCTAAGGAACAACATTTGGGGATTCAGATTTTGTGCAAACATTCTAGCATCAGTTGGCATGTCAACCATACTTGCTCCTGATGAAGGAATAAAGGAGTGTCGTTTATTTAAAGGTAACAACTCCACTGAAGTAAAATTGCATGATGAATACCACTGTCTATTTGTTGGAAACCAATTGGATCTGTATGGTCATCTGGTGACCTCTCCCCTTCATCTTCTTAACCGATCCCTACTGTTCATTACAGTACATTACAGTATGCTGAAGCTGTTTCTGTGAAAGTGCTTATTTTCTTGAAGTTGTGTTTATTAATATTAAAGTCAGCCTGTTTGTGCTTCTTGGCGTGAATTTGTTTTGTTTGATTTGTGATTTATGACCTGCAAGGATTTGAAAATATTCCTTTTCATTTGGAATATTTGATTATTGAGTAAGGGTTGGTCAAGTCTGATGAACTAAAATGTAAAAACATTTCTTTGTGTTAAAGGCTACTGTTTCTCTCTGTGATCAAGAACACAAGGTGTCTGAAACCCCTTGCAATCTACATTGGTTGTCCAGTTTGGTTGCAGTAAGGCCTGCAGTATACGCTCCAAACATAAAAAACCATATGCTGTCTCTTTTGGATAATATAGCCATAAATATGTTATTTATTTATTTATTTATTTAACAATTTACATAGCAATTACTTACAACATATTTACAGATGAACACAGTACATCAGTAGACAACTAGAATCTTTATCTGTGAAGTACTTAAGAGACATTAACAAATGTTACAATAAGAAGTTCCTGCTGTATAATAAGTGCTAGGCTTATGAGCATCTGAGCTTGCTATAATCAAGGTAGTTAGTGGAGTGGAAAGAAAGGTACTGGTTGGATGGGGTGGGTGATATTAGAGTGGGAGTTGCAAGGGCATAGCCAGCATGTTTTTAGGTGCGCTTTTAGTGAAGTTTTGAAGTGGGTGCATGATGGTATGGAGGTAATTGTGGGTGGAGGGAGTTCCATAATTTGGCTATGGTGCAAGAGAATAGTGCTTCACCAGCAGAGTTATTGGCTTTAGTGATCTGCAAGGGATTTTTGTTGCTGGATCTTAGTGGTCTGGTGGTGCGATAGGGTTGGAGTAGATTCTGGAGGGATGGGACATTTAGTGGATGTTTACTAGTTTGTGGGCAAGTGAGAGTTGATACCATTGAAGGAGGTGAGAGAGTTCAAGCCAGCCCAGTTCAGCAAGTGAGAGACAGTGGTGACTACGGTAGGATGCCCCTGTGGCGAATTTGGCAATTTTGTTGCAGCAGGTCTCTAGCTTGTTTAGATCGCATTGCCTTAGGTTGGTATATATTGGAGAGGCATAAAGTAGGGTGGAGATAAGGTGGGAATTTGCTATTGAAATCTTTGCTGCTTTGGTGAGAAGTTGCTTATTTCTGTTAAACTCTCCTAGTTTTTTTGTGGACTTTTTTTATGGTCATGGATATATGAATGCCAAATTTTAGTTTGTCTATTTCCACTCCTAGTAATTTGGTGTGTTCAATTGGGTATATAGTGGTGTTGTCCTTTGCTGTGATGTTAAAGTGATTGTTGTTTTGAGTATGTTTGGTAGGTTGGAAGATGAGTAGTTTAGTTTTGTTTGGGTTGAGTATTAATTGGGCATCGGATAACCAAGTTTCAACAGAGGAAAAGGCTTCCTGTGTGACTTTTTGCAGTTTGGGTAGGGACTGGGCTGAGCAGATGATGGTTGAGTCATCTGCGTATTGTATGAGTGTGCCATGTTGGGTGGCAGAGGCTAGATTATTGGTGAAAACAGAGAAGAGTAGAGGTCCAAGGATGGATCCTTGGGGAACCCCTATGGAGACAGGTAGTTGGGGAAATATGTCATTCTGCCTCTCAACGGATTGTTGGCGGTCAGACAGGTAACTCTGAAACCCGTTGGTGACTGATTGTGAGAAGGATAGGTTATTGAGGACAGAGATGAGTTGTTTGTGTGGGACCATGTCAAATGCTTTAGATAGGTCTAGGAAAGTAGCAGAGAAGAGATAGCCATTGTTTTATGCTGAAGGATAGTGTTAGTAAAGGAGAGTAAGGCAGCAGTGGTGCTATGGTTTGGTCGGAAACCATGCTGAGTATTGGAAAGGAGGTTGTTAGTAAGGAGGTAGTGTGAGACCTGAGAGTGTATGCATCTCTAGTATTTTGGAGAGTGGAGAGAGAATAGCTATGGGGCAGTAATTGGTTAGTTCTGTGGAGGGGAATTATATGTGATACTTTTCACAGTGTGGGAACGTAACTTTCTGACAGAGATCGGTTAATCAAGATGGATACTGGGTAGGCCAGAGCATCAGCTACGATTTGTAGGTATTCACGTGGGAGGTTGTCTGCTGCTAATTTGGTGGGCTTATGTTTAGTTAAGAGTTTTTTTTTGTGTTGGAGGTAGGTGCAGGAGAAAAAGAGAAGGCAGTGGGGAGATTACTAGTTGAAGGTGTGGGTTGGAGGGGAGGGGGGTTGTGTTGTTTAGCTAGTGATAGCATGGTTTGTGTGGTGTGTGTGTTGAATGAGGTAGCAATATTTTCTGAGGAGTGAGGGATGTTAGGAGGAGGGGTACTGACTTTACCTGGGTGGAGGATGGAGTTTATGGAGGACCAGAATTGTTTGGGGCTGTGTTGGGAGGAGTCTAGGGCAGACTGGTAGTATTGGAATTTGTCCTGTTTTATTAGCTTTTTGACTCTATTGCGTAGTTCTAGGAATTTCTGTCTAGTTGGGGGGGCTTTGGTTTTGCGCCAGTGCTCCCAGGCTTTATCCCTGTTTTTCATTTCTGATTTGGTGGTTTTCTGTAGCCATGGGGAGGGTTGTGCTTTGATTCTGGAAAGTCTTATGGGGGGATGGTAATTAAGGATTCTCAGGAAGGTAGTATTAAAAAATTCAACTGCGTCATCAAGACTGAGGTACTTTAGAGGATGCCAGTTACATTCTTTGAGGGATGAGATGAATGTGAGTGGGTTAAACTTTAGATGTTAAGTTGTCTATCTCGCCTTCATTCTTGCTGGATGGGTTCGAACTCTAAAAGCTCGAGAGTTGGTTCCACCGGCTCGAGGCTCCCCTTATATCCCACAATGCTAGGCGGTAATATCTCAGATCTCGTTTGCCGCTACAGCGATCGAGGTGTGTTGTTTCAACCGGCTTCAGGTTAGTCTATTAGAACAGTTTAAAACTTAATTAAACCCCTTTTAAATTAGTTTTTTATTCATAATTCCCTTAGTTTAGTGGATTTTTATCCTTTCCTCCTGTTTTTCCACCCTCTTTACCACAAGAACTTAAAAGTTCTTCCCTTAGGCCTTCGGGCCCTTCCATCCCCTCTTAGTAGTGGAGTGTATGTGTTTTTGTAGGGATTTTTAAAACTAACTAACTAAATTTATTAGTTTAAATTTTATTAGTTTAATTTTAGTGAATAGTGTAATCGGTGTGTTTGTGCTTGTGTGGTGATTACACTTTATTTCTTTAAAATGTCCAAGGATTCAAAGGTCTCAGGCTTTAAGAAGTGTGACTCGTGCTGTCAGAAGATGTCTCTGACAGACGGTCACACTTCTTGTGTGTACTGCCTGGGACCTTTACACCTGCAGGACTCTTGTGCTGTATGCCATGGCTTCTGCCCTAGAGTCCTGCAGGAAAGAAAAAATAAGCTTATTTTACGAGGCTTATTGAAACCTGAGGGTCCCCCGACTCTTTCTTCGGGTAAACCCTCCAAGGCTTCTAGGTCGTCGGCTCCAGCTTCTGAGTCGACACCTAAGGCGTCCAAGTCTGCTACAACATCGGCTCCGGCTGGAGCCGATGAGACTCAAACTCTTATTTCTTCGGTTCCCTTGGCTCCGGCCGGAGCCGAGGTATTGGAAATCACTGAGTCGGCTCCGATAAGACTATCGGAACCGACAACTAGGAAAAGGTCTAGGTCACCGTCTCTTGGCTCCGTTCATTCGGCTCCAGCATCTCCCTTGCTGTCTGAACGGAGCCATAGATCTCACTCCTCTAGGTCGTCGAGACTTTCGGACCATGACCTTCAGAGGGTAGTGAGTCGACTTCTTAAGTCCGAGGCACTGGCCCAAATGCTTCAGAGCCCGACTCATCAGTCGATGCTTAATCCTATTTCTCAAAATGTTCCTCCTCCGACTCCTTTGAGTTCGGAGCCGGGGCGTTTCGGACCCGAGACTGTGGCAGCGTCGGAGCCGATACAATTGTCTTCGGCGCCGTCGTCTGCTCCGATTTCTTCTTTGGAAGAATCTCGGCGCCGGACTTCCCTTGTCGGCTCCGAGGGGGTGAGTGGCATCGGACCCTTGTCCGACCCCGCTCTCCCTCTCGGTGCTTCGGCGTTGGTGAGTTAGGCTCCGACATCGGCCTCGGAGCCATCACTGTTGGTGCCGAGGGAGGTTTTCAGCTTTTCGGAGTGGAGACCTCTGGCTCTGCCTGACACGGGTGCTTTCGAGGTCATGCGGAGTGTGTTGGAACCTGGTTCAACTCCACAGTCGGCTCCGTCCGCCCCTCCCTCCTCAGTGCCTCAGGTAATTTCTACTCACTCCCTCATCCCAGACAGCAGAGAGCCAGCTCTTCAAGAATCCCCAGTGGGGATCTCATCCTCTTCCGAGGCCTCTCCTGAATTGGCAGGAGAGCCCCCTAGGAAGAGAAAGTGCAAGAGGAAGCACATAGACTCACCTGAGTCTGTCACCTCTGACATGGATTTAGAGGATTCTGAAGGTTCCCCCCGTTCCCCCTCTGAAGATGTCTCCTTTGCAGACATCCTGGAGATCTTAAAACAGAGGGGGAATTGGCCAGCCCTCAACCCTTCGGAGGATGAATCTGTGTATCTTGAGGCGTTTGGCTCTCGCCCTTCCACCTCCTGGGTGTCCCCCCCCTTTGACCCCCTCATGCAGGTGGTAGCAAAAAAGGCCTGGACGGCTCCTGACTCTGTGGACCCCACCCCCAGGAGACCTTCAAAGTTTATCACCGCCCCAGCGGACAAACAATTTTTGACTCTATGCGTTCGCTGAACTACCTCTGTCATTTCACTCGTCTTCAAAGAGACTTGATCAAGGAAGCGAGTGAGATGTTAAAGGATCCAACAGCTGCGGGTTTTCAGGATAAGATGAACGCTCAGCTGGCTACCCTCAATTCGATAGCTAACTCCCCCATGCGCCTTCTTTCATATGCGGCTGATGGAGCGAGCAGAGCCGCAGGTACAGGTGTCGCCTTACGCCGGCATGCCTGGATGCGGCTATGCAATTTTGCGGACCCCTTTAAGACGTCTTTCACTAACTCCCCGTTTGATGGATCGTCCCTTTTTGGTCCTCAAGTGAAAGAAACCCTGACAAGGTGCGAGATGGATGGCAAAACTCTTTCTGCCGTCGGAGTCCGTTTTTCTACTCCTTCTAGGCCTTACCCCAAGGGCCAGAAAAGTGGAAAGATGTGGTTCCGCAAGCAATCTCAAGGGGCTTTGCCTGACGCACAGAGTCGGTTCCCCTCTAGAGGCAGGGGGGGGGGGAACAATAATGGTAGACACCGCCCTAGAGGCAGGGGGGGTCCGCAGAACCAGGACAATCGAGAAACTTTTTCCGATAAGCCCTTTCAGCATCCCTGAGGTGTTGCCCGACTGTCCACCTTCGGAGGCAGTCGGGGGAAGACTATCACTGTACCCAGAAGCCTGGCGATCTCTAACTCAAGACAAGTGGGTACAGTCCATCATTTCCGAAGGCTATTCCATTCCTTTCTTTCGCATTCCAAATCAATCAAAAAAGTCCCTTCCAGATGTTCCACCCGCTCAAAGGGAGCAAGCAGCGTTAGAAATATCAAAGTTGCTTGCAAAAAGAGCCATTCAGCCAGTTCCAGCAGACCAGCTAGGATCCGGAATCTACTCCAAATTCTTTTTGGTTCCAAAGAAAACAGGGGACTGGAGGCCCATTTTGGATCTCAGCATCTTGAACAAGTCTGTCAAGAAAACAAGATTTCGGATGGTCACGTTGCAATCCATCCTACCCCTATTGGGGAAGGAAAACTGGATGTGCTCTATAGACCTCCAGGATGCGTACTATCATATAAAAATGAACAGACGCTCCAGGAGATTTCTCCGCTTCAGGCTGGGAACCAGTCACTTTCAATTCAGAGCCCTGCCCTTTGGACTCACCACAGCCCCCCGGGTGTTTACCAAATGCATGGCAGTGGTTGCCTCTCACCTGAGACGTCAAGGATTCCAGGTGTTTCCATACTTAGACGACTGGCTCCTTACAGCTCCCACCAAGCATCTTCTACTACTTGCCAGAGACTACACTTTTCGCATTTTTCGAAAGCTAGGTATCTCAATAAATTGCGAAAAGTCTGTTTTGTCACCTTGTCGTGCTATTACCTTCATAGGCGCAAATCTAGACACAGTCAGCATGTCAGCGAGACTCACAGACCAAAGGATAGCAGACATACACAAACTAGTCTCTCTTCTTTTCCACAGCAACAGAATCAAAGTCAGATTGGTCCTGAAAGTACTGGGGATAATGGCAGCTGCTATCCCTCTACTTCTATTAGCCAGATTTCACATGAGAATCTTACAATGGATGCTCTTCACACAATGGTCATACCAACAACTTCCGATGTCCCACACCATTGTGATAACGCAAGCATGCAGGAATCACCTTCTTTGGTGGATTTCATCCCCCCAGCTCTTCTTAGGGAGACCATTTGTCCCTCCCCCTCCGGTTGCTACTCTGACAACGGACGCCTCCCTGATCGGGTGGGGGGGCATTATCAGGGCAGGACAGTCCAGGGCATATGGCAACCTTACGAACGCCACTTGCATATAAATGTTCTAGAGATGAGAGCAGTGCTTTTAGCGTTGCAGGCCCTTCAAGACTCTCTTCCGATGGGAACGATAGCAATTCAGACGGACAACATGTCTGTAGTGTGGTATATCAACAAACAAGGCGGAACCAGATCCTACCCCCTATGTCGAGAGGCACTCAGACTGTGGCAATGGGCGATTTCTTCTCAGCGGTTTCTGATAGCGACGCACATCCCCGGGAAGTCCAATGTCATTGCGGACAAATTGAGCAGAGCTATTCTCATGCCTCACGAGTGGTCTCTAAAAAATTCAGTGTTGGAAAAAGTTTTTCTGAAGTGGGGCCAGCCTTGCTGCAACCTTTTTGCTACTCCCCAAAACAGCAAGTGCAAAGATTATTTCACCCTCTTTCCTCTACCAGGCCATCCCAGCAGAGACGCTCCAGTCCAAGATTGGCCCCGGGGACTTCTGTATACATTTCCTCCCTTCCCACTAATTTCTCAAGTGATACAGAAAGCCATCGCTCAGAAAGCTTCCTTGATCCTCATTGCCCCTTACTGGCCTCGACAGGTTTGGTTCCCTTTTCTGCACCGTTTTCTGTTGGAGCAACCCTGGCATCTGGACCTAGTTCCAGATCTTTTGACCCATCAGTCGGGTCAGTTACATCGCTCCCTCCCCTCTCTGAACCTCACTGCTTGGTTCCTCCAATTCCAACCCTAGCCAGGCTTCCTCTAATATCTCACTCAGTTCGAGATATTTTAATAGCTTCCCATAAATCCTCCACTCGGAAGATTTATCTTAGTAAGTGGAAACGTTTCTCCTTTTGGGTACAAGGAAGGGACATAGATCCTTTCACTGCTTCCATTCAATCGGTCCTTGATTTCTTAGCCGAACTATTCCACGCAGGTTCGTCTCCTTCTACTCTTAAGGTTCAATTGGCAGCTATATCTAACTTTCATGTTGGAATCTCAGACTCTGCCATCATGTCTCACAAGCTTTGCAAAGCCTTTTTGAAGGGAGCTTTTCTTCTCAAGCCTCCTATTAGAAATCCTCCTCCTTCTTGGGACCTTAACTTAGTTCTCACATCTTTGATCCTTCCCCCTTTTGAACCTGCAGCTTCGTGTTCAATGAAATTGCTATCCTGGAAAACACTCTTTTTGGTAGCCATTACTTCGGCTCGAAGAGTCTCTGAACTTCATGCACTCTGCAGTCGATCCCCTTACCTTTTGTTTCATAAGGATAGGGTATCCTTACGGACCAACCCATCCTTCTTACCCAAAGTAGCCTCTCCGGCAAACCTAAATCAAAACATTGACCTTCCTGTGTTTTTTCCTAACTATTCTAACAGGTCTGAACAAAAACTACATTGGCTAGATGTTCATCGACAATTAAGGTATTACTTAGACAGGACCAAACAGATCAGAAAGGCTGACCAACTGTTTGTTTCTTATGCAGAAGGCAGAAAGGGCCTTCCAGTTTCGAAAGTATCACTCTCCAGATGGCTTACATCCTTGATTTCCTTTGTGTATGAGATTAGGCATCAAAAGCTACCAAACAAACCTAAGGCTCATTCAACTAGAGCTTTGGCAACTTCTATAGCTTTCCAAGACAGACTGCCTATTGATACGATTTGTGCGGCAGCTACATGGGCTACTCCTCACACTTTCATTTCTCATTACAAGTTGGACTTAGCTTCTAGACACAGAGTTAACTTTGGTTCCACTGTACTCAAGAGTCTGTTCCGATAGGCCACCCGGGACAAGGTGCTAGGGACGCGGTCCCATCCAGCAAGAATGAAGGCGAGATAGACAACTTAACATATAGAAGTTATGTACCTACCATAACGTTCCATGTTAGTTGTCTTCTTCTCGCCTTCTTTCTTGTGTCCCACCCTCCTTCCCCCTAGCCTGGACAGACCTAGAGGAGTTTGATTGTGACCTTTTTTTCCTACCACCTCTATTTGTATATATGTATATACTGTATTATGTATATATTCCCTCATCAGGTTGTAGGTCACCTTCTTTCTGTCATGTTATAGAGGTGGGTTTCCCCTTTCCAGTGTTTCTGGATTTTTTCCTGGCTGGGCCTAGCTTACAAACGAGATCTGAGGTATTACCGCCTAGCATTGTGGGATATAAGGGGAGCCTCGAGCCGGTGGAACCAACTCTCGAGCTTTTAGAGTGGCCGAGTCGGAGCCGAGGATCGGCTCCGAACCCATCCAGCAAGAAAGAAGGCGAGAAGAAGACAACTAACATGGAACTTCATGGTAGGTACATAACTTCTATTTTTTTACGTATTTGACGGTAGATGACAGTTAATGTTAATGATTGAAGACCCAAGAGTGGGATGTCTTTATGAATAATTTTCTCCATGGAGAACTTATATAATCTGAACTCAGTTGTGTGGTTCTTAAGCCATATTGAAACCAAGTTAACCATTAACAAATTCATTTCTGTGCTGACTAGTGTATGTTAAACAAATCACATCTGCCAGTAGTCACAGGACCAAGGAATCTGTTAGATTAGCATAGAAATTTATGAGGTTTGGTACACAGGCTGTTCTTCCCAAAAAGTCATGCTGATTATATGCTACCTTAATTGTAAAACAATGTGGAATGAATCCAAGAATAATTCCTTTAAATCATTTAAAAGTTCTTTTGCCACATCTACAGGACTGTAGCTTTATGCATTTTTAAGGTCCCTGCTTTTGAGAATTGAAACAGAATATGCCTTTCTGTTCTGATCTGGAATGTATCTAGATTCCAGACTTTTCTAAAATATATTAGATATGACACATGGAAATTTGTATTAAATTTTTTAAACACCTTTATTAAATGATCACATATATCTCCGCTGTGGTGCAGCGGTAGCATTGTTGCCTCACAGCAAGAGGTTCTCCCGTTCGATTCTCGGCAGGAGTGCGGGGAGTGCCTTCTGTGTGGAGTCTGCATGTCCTCCCTGTGGTTGGGTGGGCGTTCGAAAGACATGCGTAAATGGGCGTACCTTCGTTGAAGGTTGGACGTTGAGCTGGCACCTCGGACTTCGTGAAAATCTACTGCCAATCATTAGTGGACCAGATTTCCACTGTGGCGCCCCCTAACCGGGAAAAACCAAAAGACAAACAACAACAACATTAAATGATCACATAAGACATAGGCAGATATACGTTAAAAGAAAACAAACCATTAAAATGTTTTCCATACATACACACATCGCGTATCTTTTCTTTCCTTGTAACTATCTTCAGTCCAGCATTACATAAATTGCTGAATTCCTACCTTCTCTTAAACCTCACTTCTTCTGTTGAACATTATTCTGCATGTATTGTTCCCATAATTTTGATTTATTTCTATGTAATTTGTTCCTTCCCATTTCTAATTATCCCTCTTCCATTTCTTTTATCTCTTTTATAATATTCAGTGCTTCAAACGTGGTGGTTGGTTTATACTTTGATTTCCATTTTCCAGTAATTGAATTTTTGCAGCCAACAAAATTAAACTTAATGAGGCCTTTATGTCTAGGCAATTCAGATCCTATGTCTTAGCACAAAAGACTCATACCCTTAGTTGCAATCATTTGCTCACTTAATATTTCTGACAGGGTAAGAGTACGGAATTTTTAAAATCTGCCAACTCATTACATTCTGAAAACATATGTTCACAGTTACTTCTCTATCCCTGTCACAACTCCAGCATTTGCTATCTACCTGAGGAAAAATTCAAGTCTATTTGGGATATAAAAATACCTATGCAGACACTTCCAAGCAAGGATCATAAACCTTCTGGACTTTGTAAGGTTGTTTAGAAGCCATATTTGTGCCTTCCCACTGTCCTGTTGTAAATGCTTTTCAAGTCTGTCTCTTTCCAATCTTTCTAACCTCCTTTGATTGATTTTTATATTTATGTGCCCTACTAATCCCTTTTTACCAGCAGATTCAGTTCTAAATTCAACTAAAAACTATCAGTGCAGGTTTTTCATGTAAGATTCCCCTATCCCGTTCCCTTTGCTTATACTCTGATATCAGTCCTTGGTAGGGAAGGTAATCTCTAGCCTGCACCTTTACCAGTTTTCTCCAGTGACTTCCAGCCCTCCCTTGATTATTTTTTACCCCAACATGATGTCATCCCTTTTGGCAAAATCTCCTTTCTCCATTATTGTGTTGGCTTAGTTCTTAGATTGTTTGTGCTACTTTACAAATGTAATATTCTATATGGTTGCTATTCTCCTTAAGAATCTGGATTCAAAATCCCACTCTGTTTATTTTTTGAACTCCCCTTGCTTCATCATCCGTTTCTGTTTTGAAATATGACCTTCTGCTTGTGTTATGTATATGAACCTTAACTGTGTAGCTCTAAAATATCAATTCAAATCAGGTAATCCTAAACTACTTTATTTTATTAGAAGGATCATCGTATCCCACTTAACTCTTGCTTTCTTCCCATCCCAGATAAATTCCTTCAACTCTATATTAATTATTGTCTTCAACTTCCCCTCTGCTTGATAAAAATATGCCTGATCCGTATATAATGCTGAAAGGACTAAAAACATTTTCACTACCTGTATCTTATTATCCGTATTTCTAAAAACAGCTTCCATTTTTTCAGTTTTTCTTTTATCTTTTGTTTAGTCTCTTCCCATGTATCCTTAGCTGCCATAACAGAAGCCTTTTTAATCCATACTTCTAAATACTTCATCTTATAGCATCCCCATAAATATGGGTATTGCTGAACCAATTCCTGTGTGTGTACATAATTTATGGCTATAGCCTTTGTTTTATCCTCATTCATTTTTTATCCTGAAAAGACTTGAAACTGTCTCTAAATGTTCCATAGCACAGAGATGTCCTTTTCTGGATTTATTAGGTGCAAAATAAACAGTTTTTCTTGATTACCATACCATTTATATCCTTGCATGTCTGAGACCCTTATTTCTTTGCCAACAGCTCTAAATGTAAAGCAAATAACAAAGGAGAGAGGCAGGACACCCCTGCCTATGGTAATTTTTTAATTTTAATAATAATCTTTAAGACCATCCAATCCTTTTGCAGAATATGACACAATATATTTTAAAGAACCTAAAGCCAAACATCAATTTAACTCATGAGAGATGTCTTTATTAGTTATGGCCATTTCTGACTTTATTTCACTTTTTCTGAGAAATTAATCCACATTAATTAGTGATTAAAAATAAATTATGGTAAAATGGCCAGTCAATGAGATATTGGCATTCATATCCTATCTGTATTGCCTCAGATGCTTAAAGAATATTTTTGTTGTCCTTTGTGTATTTTACTACCCTTTTTTTATAAATTGACATAGCTGACCTTAACCTTTTCCTTGGGGCATTCTTAATCATTCTGTGCATTTTGTAATTCTGATCATTTGGAAAATTCTTATATAATGTTCAGATAATTTTTTTTATTTTGTCTTTACTGAGGAGTCAGGTCTCAATTCAACCATAGATGATTTTTTTGCCACTTGTAATTGTTTTACCGTTGGGAACAAACTGGTCTATAACTGAGTTTACTTTCTTGTAAAATTCTTTCCGGCAGTCTACAGTATTAGATTTTAATATACAATCCCAATGTCCAAGTTCTTTAGCTGTACTTATGAAATTAGCCTCATACACCTCATGTTTAGGTGTTTTAGTACCCAGTTTTGGTTTTGTGAAATTCACATTAATTCCTAAGGCAAGGGTAGTATGATCTGAGTTTCCAAGTCCAGGTTCAGATGAATTTAACTTCATATGACAATTCTGATTAAATCTAACTGCATTTAGTACATCTTCTTGATGTACTAATAATCTGCGCACAGTTGTTGTTTAGAATATTTTGGAATAGAATGAGCTGCTGTTTTTTTGCATGCTAGATTTTTGTCATTCTGAATGTGAATAATTGAATTTCCAAGCAATTATAGTATACTACTGCTCAAAGCAGTCATATAATTATTTGACAAAGTGTGATATCTCTAGAGGTTGAGGCTGTTCTCAGTGCCACTCATGAGGTCTGTAAGATGGCAAAGAGCTCTGGTCCCCAAATTATTCCCGGTGGAAACCCAGTAACCAATTGTCTTTCATTAAGTAAGGCCCCTTAACTACTGCCCTAGGTTTCCTGACACCCAGCCACCTTTCTTCTCCTATAACTAACCTTATGTCCTGCTATATTTCCCTTCACTTTGACGAGCAGTCTTTCTTCTGATACTGTAGTTTAAAGGCTTTACAGACGTTGAGGAATATGTTTTATATGTCAGAGTCGTAACACTGAATCATATTAGACTGACATCCTGTTTTCCACAAACTTATTTTGGTACTTATATTGCCGTTTTCTTTTTCTAGGAAGCTAGCTAGCTTTTACCTGCATAGATACTCCATGGATTTCTCTGCTATCAAGGTCAAGCTTATGGGCCTATAGTTTCCTGGGTCGGATTTTTGTCTCCACTCACCCACTCACAGTAATGACACCACCATGGCTTCTTTGTATTCCACTGGAGCCTCTTCACTGCAAAGCAGCTGGTTCAGTAGTTCTCCTTAATCATCTGGAAGTGAATCTTTTGGGTTCTTTAGGGTCATGGGATATATGCTATCAAGACACAGCCACATGTCTTTTCCTACATCTGAGTTTCCTTTCTATAACTTATTTTGGTATTTGACTGTGTCAGATGCCTTGTCATTTTCTTCGTTTCTTCCTTAAGTTGTCACTTCTCAGTAACTTTTTTGAAAACTGAAATGAATAATTAATTCAGAGAATTAATTTGGAGTTTCTGCCTCTTCTGTTGCTTTGATTGATCTCTTCAGCTCCTTTTCAACCTGTGTATATATATATATATATATATATATATATATATATATATATATATATATATATATATATATATATATATATATTTATATATATAAAATCTTGTCTTCCCTTTCCACTTTTTCTGCTTTATTTAGCTTCCTAGCAGTCTTTCTTAAACTGCGTTCCTTTCTTTAACTCAAAAAAATATAGCATACAAAACGTTATGCTTCCACTCGCTGGCTTGTAACAGCAAAATGAATGCAGCTGCTATAAATCCACAAAAAAACGTTATATTCACGTGTAAAGATTTATTGAGGAACATATAAAAAATAGTTAAGCGCTTTCACTCGTCCAAGCGAGCTTCTTCAGTACAAACAGATTATACTCGTTTACTGCATATAAATATATGTATCTTGGCACCAAAATTACAAATCTTAAAGCTACAGCGAGCTGTGAATGTTTACATCCATATAACTACTATACAAACCTTAATACACATGTGTGAGAAAGTAAGAATAAAAGTAATGTAAAATAAAAACCTGTACACATTTAAAACCTATTAATATAATAGTTATAGAGTCATATAATTTATATACATACAAAAAATAAAATTAACTCTTTAACATTAAAATAGGTTTAACTGAAATATAGTCATTAATTCCTGGTAGCGTCATAGCGTCAGTATATAGCTGCCACCAGTATTCTTTGTAAGCTAACATGTTTTTTATATTACCTCCCCTAGGATCTGCTTTAATGACTTCTAAAATTGCAAACTTAAAATAATGTTCATCACCCTCCCTGTTAATATGCCTATATAAAGCATTTTTTGTGTCTTTAGTTTTTATACAATACCCATGGGAGTATATTCTCTTTTTAAACTGTCTTTCAGTCCTGCCTATGTAATATGCTGGACATGACATACATTTGGCTAAATATATAAGCATACTAGTTCTACAATTTCCATGTTTAAATCTAACCAAAGTCTTATTAACATTGTCTAAAACCACATTTCTCTTTTCCAACATATCTTTACATTGGCGACATGCCCCACACTTAGTAGTGTGTGTGTCTTTGGTGTTTTCAATCTTAAATCCATTTTCTAAGATATTCTTCAAGTTTCTACCCATTTTGTATACAAAACAAGGTTTAGAGCCTAATGTGTTCAATATATCCTGGTCCGTGAAAAATATCTGCCAATTATTAGTCAGAATATTTTTAACTGTATGTGAATATGGGCCGTACTCTATAATACAGGCTCTGTTTAATTTATTATTGTTTATTTCCTTGTCATTTGTGTTAATGTAATCTTTGTTTTTTACACAAGATTATCAGGACATGGTTGACGAGGTCCATTTTATCAAAGGTTTGTTTAGAGAGAGGGGATATGATGAAAAAATGATGTTAGACACAAGTGACTATGTTTTAGGAGAATGGGGAAAGAAGTACACACCCTTACTAGGACAGAATAGTGGTAACTATACTTGTGTAAAAAACAAAGATTACATTAACACAAATGACAAGGAAATAATAATAAATTCAACAGAGCCTGTATTATAGAGTACGGCCCATATTCACATACAGTTAAAAATATTCTGACTAATAATTGGCAGATATTTTTCACGGACCAGGATATATTGAACACATTAGGCTCTAAACCTTGTTTTGTATACAAAATGGGTAGAAACTTGAAGACTATCTTAGAAAATGGATTTAAGATTGAAAACACCAAAGACACACACACTACTAAGTGTGGGGCATGTCGCCAATGTAAAGATATGTTGGAAGAGAGAAATGTGGTTTTAGACAATGTTAATAAGACTTTGGTTAGATTTAAACATGGAAATTGTAGAACTAGTATGCTTATATATTTAGCCAAATGTATGTCATGTCCAGCATATTACATAGGCAGGACTGAAAGACAGTTTAAAAAGAGAATATACTCCCATGGGTATTGTATAAAAACTAAAGACACAAAAAATGCTTTATATAGGCATATTAACAGGGAGGGTGATGAACATTATTTTAAGTTTGCAATTTTAGAAGTCATTAAAGCAGATCCTAGGGGAGGTAATATAAAAAACATGTTAGCTTACAAAGAATACTGGTGGCAGCTATATACTGACGCTATGACGCTACCAGGAATTAATGACTATATTTCAGTTAAACCTATTTTAATGTTAAAGAGTTAATTTTATTTTTTGTATGTATATAAATTATATGACTCTATAACTATTATATTAATAGGTTTTAAATGTGTACAGGTTTTTATTTTACATTACTTTTATTCTTACTTTCTCACACATGTGTATTAAGGTTTGTTTAGTAGTTATAATATGGATGTAAACATTCACAGCTCGCTGTAGCTTTAAGATTTGTAATTTTGGCGCCAAGATACATATATTTATATGCAGTAAACGAGTATAATCTGTTTGTACTGAAGAAGCTCGCTTGGACGAGTGAAAGCGCTTAACTATTTTTTATATGTTCCTCAATAAATCTTTACACGTGAATATAACGTTTTTTGTGGATTTATAGCAGCTGCATTCATTTTGCTGTTACAAGCCAGCGAGTGGAAGCATAGCATTTTGTATGCTGTATTTTTTGATTTAGTTGAACAAAACGCTTTTTTCAGTTGTTTCTTTAACTCAGATAAAGTTTTCTTTTGCTTGAACTACCTCCTTGACTTCCCTTGAGATCACATTTCTTCTTTACTGTCTTGCTTTTTTTTTCCACTAAGCAGATTTTCATAGCTATTTTGTATGCTTCTCTTTATCCATTCATTGTAATTGGCTCCAGACTCCTATTTTGGCCTCTTAACAGTCCTCAGATTTAACATTATCGGTCTGTCTGTAGTTTCATACTTTAGCCTATTTTCTTCCTTGACTGTGATGAACTAGACAGCTACATGGACATTATTAGTAAGGCAGATTTTTACTTCTGTCACTCAAGTCTCATCATCATTTCTAAATGTCATCCATTTATTCTTCCTTGTACATTAGTAACTAAGTAACCATCTGTTTAATTCTCTTACAATTAAAGGAGTGCACCGTGTAATTTTTGGGAGATTAAGCTCTTCCATCCATACCCCTTTTGTTGTCATATGGTGGTTTATACATTGTATCTAATCATCAGCTGTTATGAGTGGCTAACTTTTGATAGTTTTGAGATTTCTGTCCTTCCTCCTCTGCTCTCAACAGCCACACAATTTATACTGCTCCTGCCTTCCCCTTTCTAACCTGGCTGAACAAATAATATGATAGATTTTTATCCCATTCCCTTTTAAAATTTGCCCAGGTTTTTCACATCTACTGAGTGTGTACTTCCCTATCTTGCATCACTCACTGACACTAACATAGTTTCTTGCTGAAGCGCCTGGCATTAGTCAGCTTGACTCTCCACTCCTCCATGCTAGTTTTGTTTTGTTCTCTGGCCTTTTTCCACTCTTTATTAGTTACTTTATTGGTTACTAGTACATAACCATTGTATCTTCTGCCGTACTCGTTGGTTTCTTCATCTTCCTGTCTGTTATCTGTCTTATTTTACCCAATTCCTCCTGCTGCTGTTGCTTTGCCTATCATTCTACATTCTCTTTGACAGCCATCTCTTCCTTTCCAGCTTAAGTTTTGAGATGTTCCCCCTATAACTGCATCCCTTTTGTTCTTGCTTCATCTGCCTTCCCTACCAACTCTCTTGTTTCACCTAATTTGCCTTCTGTTCTGTTTGACTTCTTGTGCTCAGTGTTAATCCAGATGGTGTTACCTCCCTGTATGTCTTCCTGAGACTAGCTGACTGACAAGTTGTGATCTTTCCAAATCATCCTCTGTCCCTTAGTGTCTAACATATCTTTCCTCATGCAGGCTGCACCCACCTCCACTTCACACAAGCCCCTATGCCATAGTGCTGTGTTACCGCTAAAGAACCTGGCCAATGCCAGCATGGGATAGATGCATGTATTCTTTTGAGTTTTTTCTGTATTAGTTCTTTCAGTTTTTAATTTAAACTTTATTGCCTGATTCTTGTTGACTGATTACTAATTTAATATACTATTGCTTTTTTCTCCCTAGCACCTGTTCCCTGCAGCCACAACTGCCTGTTTGTCCTGATCAGCTACTGTACTCTCAGGGTCTTATATCTGGAAATAGTGCCTCCTTAATTTAGTTTAGTTTGCACACTTAAAAACTACCCAACTATGCTGCAAGCACTCACTCCCATATTTTAGGGGAGAGATGATTCAGCTCAAATGAGTTGCAGTCTTCAGTTTCATTCTTTTAGATTTTTTTTTTTTGCATTTCTTCTTTCCCATAATTTCAGCAATACATGTGCACCAGTCAAAACAGTCATTGAAATCGTTAGCTGGTGTTTTTCTGTTGAAGTTGTCATCCTAGAAGGCTTACATTTTTGAAATATCTTTCCATTACTTGGTAGTGTAGGTAGGGGTTCAAGTGAATACCTAAGTATTATATGATCCAACATGTGGTATGGCTACATTCCGAGGGTCAGTTATCTGAAATGAAGAGCTAAAAGTGAGTCTTTGTTAAGTTTCAAAAGACACTAAATTACTTTTAGCAGTGTTTATAATTAGGTTTTATTTGTTGAACCACAGGCAGAAAATAGGAAAGTTTGACTGAAGAGACTTTTCTAGGTCAGAACTGTTTTCCAAGTTTTTTTGGGAACACGAGATCATCAGCACAGACACTTGGGTTAAGATTAGCCAGATGAATAGATAGGGCAGAGACATATCTTTCATGCTAGGCATTGCAAATAGGAGCAAAAGCCTTTGAAAAGTAGGAACATCCAGTCAAAAAATCTAGACATTTAATTAGCATAAATTTGAATACCAAATAACACACAGTTCTTCCCTCTTTCATTAAGAATGTGAATGTGGGATACTACTCAGAAGCAATTTTAAGAAACAGAGTAGCAATGAGGGAAAATATTAGCACATTACTAGAGAATGCATTAAATATGTTGACTAATAAATTGTATTCCAAAATTCTACCACGAAAGGTTATTTCTGCTTCAGAAAAAGGGATGTGTAAGATACATGTCATTTTTCTGTTATTCTTGCCACTATTATATTGGTAATGTAGTATGGTTTTCTTTGTTCTAGACAGCCTCAAAAATCACACACGATGCTGGATTTAGAAAACTGCGTGAAGGGTTAAATCAAATCCGAAAATTGGGACATACCTGCAAAAATAGGGATACCCTGTGCAGCAGTAAATTAGATCTGAAAATAGGAACATTCCTTTAAAATACTGACAGTCGAGAGATTTGTGCAGAGAAAAGATCCTTGAAGGATACCAGTTTGTAGTGTCTTAGTGAAACTTAGTCCATTTCCAAAACATACTGTGTATCTGAATGATAGATGTTCTGAAGTCAGTCCATTTTAGTAAATACATAGGAGGAGGATGGTCAGTTAGATTAAATGCAATTTTTAGGTCAATGAGGATGCCTTATCCATATTTGTGACTATATAGCCAGTAGACTAATAGAGTGCAGTAGCTGAATTATACTCTACTCTCAGTCCAGTCTTGGGAACACAAAGTATGTTAGTTTTGTGTGAAGGATAGAATTTATTTGCAGATTGCTATCTCAACATCTTTGCTAATGAAGTAAGTTCAGTAGTTGTACCGGGAGTGTGGTGGAACTTCAGATCTTGAGTATAACTATTAGATTTTCTGGAGTGAGGAATAAATTACTGGCCCAGCCCTGGATGTGAGTTAAAGGCTGAGGAGTATAGGGTGCTTTCTTGAGAAATCTAGGGGGAAATTTTTACTGAAGTATTAAAGGTTCAGGAGTATATAATGTTTTTTTTTTTTTTTTTTTTTTTTTTGAGAAATGTTGAGGATAAATTATAGATGTGACTTAACAATCGGGGTTATAGCAGAAGACTTTACTGCGGTGGTGGTGCTGCGGTAGCATTGTCGCCTCATAGCAAGATGTTATCCCATTCGATTCTCAGCTAGAGCGTCTTCTGTGTGGAGGCATACGTGAATGGGGCGTGCTTTCGTGGAAGGTTGCACGTCAGGGCTGGTAACCCGGTACGTAAAAATCCACTACCAATCATTAGCGGACTGGAGTTCCGCTGTGGTGACCCCTAACCGGGAAAAGCCGAAAGACACAAACAAACATAGGTTGAAGTGTGTAAGGTGACCTGGAATTTCATAACTTAGTAACGAGAATATAAAAAGTTTATGGATATAGGTTTGAACTGGAAACTTAGATTGACACTGTAATAGTAAAGACCCTGCCCAGGTATAGTGAGAGGTGAAATGAGAGGGATGATATAGGAAAGGCTGTAGTAAAATTGTCTTAACAGGCTGACACTGTCCTAATAAGTTGAAGATGGGGAGGCTAGATTTGGGTTTAAAGCATGACTACTGGAATAACCAAAGATATTCTTAATTGTGAAGCAAAATGTTGCTAGAATAACAAATAATATGTGTTGCTTGAATTTACATTAATTAGATTTGGCCATTTTAACATGAATCCCAATACTGCTTGATACAGATTGGTACTGGCTATAATATGTGTAGTTAGGATGAAAGCTATTACTTCTTGCGCTTTTGTTGTTTCAGTTCTGAAATGTGCCATGGGCAGTGATTACCTCAGAGATTTTTATTAGATACAAAGAATTTTGAATAGATATTTTCACTGAAGGAAAAGTGCAGTAGTAGGATTTGAGAGAATATATATAGGGGGCTAGTTAGTAGACCTAATAGAGAGAAATATGTTTTCTTTATCTGTACTCAAGGTACAATTAATAATAGCAAATTAAATATTATTTTAAAAAGATTAGTTGGATGTAATGGGGCAGTGTTCATTGAGTGAGTCAGACAGAAAGCATGGGCAGTGTCATCTGTTAGGTATGGCAGAAAAAGCTCTAAAAGTGAATTATTACCTGGTTGTTTGGGCAAGTAGGGAGTGAAATCATTTGACTTAGATAAGTTGCAACAGTTTGCTACTTTTCGGCCAGTGGAGTTCACATTCTTGGATCTAACCCAAAAAAAAGCCATTGGATTAGTGGGACTATCCTGGTCAACAAAGTGTAAAAAAAGACAGAATTGTTTCTTGTTATCTTTAATTTTGAAATTGAAATTGAAGTAATTAGATCTTAAGTGATAGAATTAAGGATGAATGGAGAGAGACAGTCATCTTCCTTTAGCCATGTTTTCCAAAATTACTGATGTATGAGAATTATGATTTCTAATCCAGCCTTTAAAAAGATATATATTTTTTAATTATTTATAATTCTTTAGTTTACATAAACCGTTTGTTGGCAAAATGAAGCGCAACTGAATGGATCCAGAATTTGCATTTGAGAAAGGGATGTAGCTGAGGGTGCAGGGGTTAGTTCATTGTCACTAGACTGTGTAAGAGAGGAAATGTTTATATGGATGAGAGCTAAGCTATCTTAATCAGTTTTTAAGAGAAGGGATTGTTTTACTTTGGGTGAAGGAGAGAGCAGAGGGAGGGTTGATAGTTTATACTGCTGGAACTGTGTTTGTTCTGGAAGAGTGGTGGTGGTAATTAAGATGTGTATTAGGTAGGAATAATGCAGAATTGTTGGTGGAGGATAGTATTTTTGGGGGTACTTCACAGGTATGGTAAGTGTAATCGCTCCTACAAAATACAGAATAACATTTAGAGGAAATGATAGGAGGACAGTCGCATGACATATAAAGATCAATATTATTAAAGGGCAGGCCCTTAAGTTCAACAATAACAATCATAAAAATATTATATTTACAAAGTATCAGAAACTGGTTTGAGAACTAAACCAACAGAGGAATGGAAAAAGGCAACTTTACCAGTAGGGATGAATTTAAATGGAGCAAAGAAAATATGCAAGAGGGGCAATGGAATTTATTGGAGAAAATTAGCAAAGGAACCAAGATATCGAAAGGAAATCATTAGAGAGAAATGTTATACAGTTGGATGAGGCCAAAGACAGAACTTTTGTCTGTAAGTTGCAGACTGCTTTCCCTACCAGGGATTGATAACCGAGTAAAGGAAAAGAGAAAGGGATAACAGAGTGTTAAATGAAAGACCAATTATGATTGACTTTAAAGCTGAATGTAGAACAGAAGCGGAGGTTAAAAAGGAATAATTATTAGGGCATATAAAATAATGAATGCTGTTTATAAGAATCAATCAGAAGAGGTAAGAAAGGACTGGGACATGAGAATGGAAAGATAATATGCAAAGGAGCAATGGAAAGACATTTGTACAAATCCCAAGTATGCAACAGAATATAGGTTTAGGATTTTTGCACAGAAGTGTCTACATAAGTATTTTAAACCCCAAGTAGACTTCAGAGAATTTTTCCACAGGTTGATAGCAAATGTTGGGGGTGTGACGAGAGAGTGAGTGTTTTTGGGAATGCAATGAGTTGGTAGATTTTAAAAATTCCCTGCAGGGTTCACTGTTAGAAATGCTGGAGGAGCAAATTATTGTAACTAAGGAAGTTATTTTTTGAGTTGGAAATTAGAAACTGAATTGCCTAGATGTAGTAATGCACTACTAAGTTTAATGAGGTTTGTCTGTCAAAAAGTAATTACTAGAAAATGAAAATGTAAACCAACCATAGCAGAATACCAGAATGTTGTAAACCACCACCACCAAGACAGCTAATGACCAAACCATCCCAGAAAAGAATACTATACACAACTCTAACCTAAAATTCTCCTCCATACCCATTGCCACAATAAAAAAAAACTTTTACTTAAGCTTTAACCCTGTACTGTAGCCCCTGACAATCTACCCCCACACTTCCTGCAGCTAGCTGCAAACTTTGTAGCTTATCCTATCAGCATACTCATTAACAGATCGATTAAAGAATCAGTTGTCCCAGACATCTGGAAAAAAGCATTCCTTCTCCCCTTACACAAAGGCGGCACCAACACTGACACCACAAACTTTCGACCCATAGCAATTCTCTCACCCCTCTCTAGAATACTGGAAAAATGCATCCATGCCCAACTCCTCAACCACCTGCTTGAAACTCAAATTCTGTCACACACTCAACATGGTTTTAGACCAGGCCACAGCACCACTACAGCCCTCCTCTCCTTCCTTGATACAGTTAACTGGGCTCGGGATTCTAGTAAAATAATCACTTCTCTTTTCCTCGACCTCTCCAAAGCTTTCGATAACATTTCCCACATTATCCTCTCCTCTAAACTATCTACCCTCCACATTTCCTCGCCTACCCTACAGTGGTTCACTAGCTATCTCTCTAATAGGCATCAAGCCACAAAATGGCAACAATCTTACTCTCCCTTCCTCAATACTTCCATAGGGGTACCCCAAGGCTCCATACTTGGTCCTGTCTTATTTAGCATCTTTATTAACAACGTTCACATCACTCTCCCTCAATGCTCAGTAATTCAGTATGCTGATGAATGCAAGAATATGCACTGCAAATTCCAGCTCTGAACTCCAGCAGATCATCCAGAATGCCCTCACCTGTACTGAATCTTGGATGCTTAACAATCATCTTGCCCTAAATTCAAAAAAAATAAAATAAACTAGTAATTTTTACCCCTAAGAAAACCACTCCCCTAGATAAAAAAAACTCTTCAGTATACAAGCCCAAGACAATACCACTATAGAAGTTGTCCCACACACTAAATTACTAGGCATTATTATAGATGAAAACCTAAACTTTGAGCTACACATAAACAGTAACATAAAAAAAAAAAAAACACACCAAAATCTTAGTATGCTGTACAGGCACCAACACTTTCTAGCCTCTCTACCAGACAAACCCTTGCAACTACATTTTTATTACCCTCTCTCCTTTATGGTGCTCCTGTCCTTACTAATATCTACAAAATCCAAACTTGATATGAGTTACAACAGAATAGCAAAATTTGCCACCAAGGCCAAATTCTCATCCCACCACTGTAACTCACTGAAACAATTAGGCTGGTTGGAAGTCCCCCACCATCGCTCATTCACCCAGCTGACTACAGCACACAAATAATCTACAGACCCACAGACTGTCCTGCTCTCTCAACTCTACTTGCCAGATACCAACCCAGCAGGCAACTAAGATCTGAAAATCATCTACTTCTAAAAGTAGAAAAGCCTACCTTACCGGCTGGTCAACTCCTCTACTCCTTCACCATCGCCAAACTATGGAACTCGCTTCCTCCTTCTATAAGAAACACGGGCAGCACCACCACCTTCAAACAAATACTGAAAAATCATCTCAACTCTTCCTGGCTATGTACCTGCTCTATAACCTAACCTCTTCCTTCTCCTTATATTATGACTAAATTTGTATGCTTTTTACTACTAGTGACTGATGATACTTTCTCCATATTTATTATTTTTTTCTTTCATCACTTGTTGATACTGGTACAATAATGCTGATTAATTTATCTCCATTTTTACCACTCTGAATTCATCTGACAACCAACTAAATTCCTGCTTTTATGTATATATTCTATATATGTTACTGTAATCAAACCAACTAAATTCCTGACTTATGTATATATTACTGTAACCACTATGTGTAGCACTGTTTCTACTTCTGTACCAATTAATGTTTACTTTTTTTTCTGCATCTATGTTCTTGTCGGAACTTTTCTCCCTGGGCCTCCACCGAAAATGGGCTCTTTTAGGCCCAGTGGACTTTCCCGGTAAACAAATGCAATAAATAAATAAATTGTAAAGGAAATAAAAAGTATAGAAGGTGGTATCTTCAGAAAAACGAAGAAGACCACTACATAAAAAATAAATGTTATCTGTGGGAACAATATTTGCAAATGATGTTTAGGAGGCGAAGAAGTAAAGTTTCGGGACTTAAGCAATCTCTGCAATCATAAATTGAATAGTAATTTTCAAAAAGAAAGCGTATATGTATAACGGATGAAAATGAAAACTCTTTGTAGTAATTTGTTTTCCCTTTTATAACTGTGTGTACCTCTGTCACTGTGTAAAGTGTGAGGTTAATAAAGGTGCTTAAAATATTAAAGGAGCAGATACTTCTAGAAAGTGGTTGTTTTTGCTCAGAAGTCTTATAGCCTACCATATATTTTGTGCTGATGACAACCTAAACAAGGATTATTGAGACATTCTTTCATTTTGCATTACAAAGTTAATGTTGTCTATCCTTGCTTTTTGTTCCATTATGTATTGTAAGTTGTCTTCATTGTATTTAAATGCCTGTGGTATTAATTATGTACAGTGGATATAAAAAGTGTGCACACTCTTGTTAAAATGGCAGGTTTTTGTCCCACCTTTAATGTGATCTATAACCTGTACAATTCAATTGAAAAACAAACAAATTTGTTAAGGGAAAAAATATAAAAAATGTACAATAAGCTGGTTGCATAAGTGTGCACACTCTTAAACTAATTCTTTGTTAGAGCACCTTTTGATTTAATTACAACATTCAGTCTTCTTAGGTAGGAGTCTATTAGCATGGCACATCTTGACTTGGCAGTATTTCCCCACTCTTCCTTGCAAAAGCATTCCAAATCTGTCAGATTGCGAGGGCATCTCTTGTGCACAGCCCTCTTCAGGTCACCCCACAGATTTTCTGTTGGATTTATGTCTGGGCTCTGGCTGGGCCATTCCAAAACTTTCATTTTCTTCTGGTGAAGCCATTCTTTTGTTGATTTGGATGCATGCTTGGGGTCGCTGTTGTGTGAAATTCCTCTTCAGCTTTCTAGCAGACGCCTGAAGGATTTGGGACAAAAGTGACTGGTATTTGGAACTGTTCATAATTCCCTCCACCTTGACTAAAGCTCCAGTTCCAGCTGAAGAAAAGCAACCCCAAAGCATGATACTGCCACCACCATGCTTCACTATGGGGATGGTGTTCTTTTGATGATGTGAAGAGTTGTTTTTGTGCCAAACATACCTTTTGGAATTGTGGCCAAAACGTTCAACCTTGGTCTCATCAGACCATAACACAATTTTCCCACATGCTTTGGGGAGACTTGATGTATTGTTTTGCAAATTTTAGCCGGGCCTGGATGTTTTTCTGTGTAAGAAAAGGCTTCCATCTTGCAACCCTACCCCATAGTCCAGACATATGGAGAATACGGGAGATTGTTGTTGCTTGTAGTACACAACCAGTACTTGCCAGAAATTCCTGTAGCTCCTTCAGTGTTGCTGCAGGTCTCTTGGCAGCCTCCCTGACCAGTTTTTGTCTTGTCTTTTCGTCAATTTTGGAGGGACGTCCAGTTCTTTGCAGTGTCACTGTTGTCCCATATTTTTTCCACTTTTTGATGACTGTCTTCACTGTATTCCATGGCATATCCACTGCTGTGGAAATTTTTTTGTACCCTTCTCCTGACTGATACCTTTCAACAGTGAGATCCCTTTGATGCTTTGTACGCTCTCTGCGAACCATGGCTTTTGCTGTAGCAGGCAACTGAGTAAATGTCAGGAAAATCCTACTAGGACAGGTGAACTTTATTTAGGGTTAATAAGAGTCTTTTTAATTGATGGCAGGTGTGTTCCCAAGAAGACTGAATGTTGTAATTAAATCAAAAGGTGCTTCAACAAAGTATTAGTTTAAGGGTATGCACACTTATGCAACTAGCTTATTGTACGTTTTTTTATATTTTTTCCCTAACAGATTTGTTTGTTTTTCAATTGAATTTTACAGGCTATAGGTCACAGTAAAGGTGGGAAAAGTTTTGAAATGATTTATTGTGGTCTCATTTTTTTATATCACAAAAACCTGGCATTTTAACAGAGGTGTACACTTTTTATATCCGCTGTATGTTGTATAGCATAATTTGTTTTTGTGACTTTGATGTGGGTGTTGAGTAATGAGGGTCTTCAGACCAAAAAGTTTAGGTAGCCGTACTTTCTACCTTTTCAGTCATAGCTGCTAAAGAGCGGCAGTAACCTTGAATAGATATTACCTGTTTCTGAGAACGTTTGAGAGTGCTATAGGAAAAGAATATGATGCACCACAGACAAAAGTAGTGTTAGGTAGCCTTACTCTGTCTCCTCTATTTGTGACTAAAGGGAGTTAGTGAATAACAGTTGAACACAAGTTGGAGTAGTCCAGAGAACGGATTTAGAATGGTAGCAATGGAGGCAACATTATATTTGATTGGGTTAGATGAGAATAGGGAGAAAAATGATGTGTTAAATAGGGGATGGCCTGCGAGAAAATAAAGCTGTTTAGAATATATGTAAATACGGTTGTAATGTGAACAGATTTAATAGACTGGATGGTATAAACTGAGCATGAAAGAATGTGATTAAAACAAAATTTAAGGTTGGTGTCAGAGAGAGATCCATTCATACTTACGCATTGTATCCAGCTCCTTGGAACACCTGACACTATCCACAGTGTTTACTGGGCAAGTAAGACAAGGGGGTAGATTAATATGCTTTTCTTCTGTATCAAACAGAAACACACACACACCCGCCAGTCCACCTAGAGACAATTCAGATTCATGAATTTTTCTAACACACGTTTTATGGAGGTGGAAGGAAACTGGAGTACATAGAAAACTCAAGTACACAGGGAGGACATGCAGACTCCACACAAGGTCTAGACCTTACAAAAAGTAGGCATTGAAAGACTTAATTGTCATGAATGTGCAGTGTGAAGAGGCGAGTATAACATCATTACAGGTGGTAGGTGATAGAAGAGAAGGTTGAGTGAATTAAAGTTGTTAACTGGGCTGAGTAAAAGCAAGACCAGGTCAGGTTGTATGGTATCTTTAGACAGAATATTGAAAAAAATGTTTGAACCACAACATTTCAAGTGAGAAAACGAGTACAACTAAGAGTTGTTATTTTAACAAATAAATAAATGTTTCAAAGATAGAATAGCTCATCAGGGAGTCCGAGAATGACAGATGAGTGTTTCACAATTAGCAGTGTTCATTTGTTAGTTAAGTGAGTACTGAATTTTAGATGGATAATTTAAGGCAGTGAAAGTGTTTTTTAATCAGAATTGAAGGTAGAAGTAAAGGTATATTTAATAGATGGAAACTTGTAAGGAGACTGATGTTTGAGACTGGAAAGAAAGGCACAAATACATGTACATTACAGTTAATGCAAGCTGTAATAGCCAGCTTTTGAGTGAAAAAGGAGTGTCTGTATTATGTGTTTGTATATAGTTGTATAGTCACTTGATATAAAATAATGCAATCATTGTAGAACAACAGTTACTTTTTTAAGGCTGACACTTCTTTAATATGCGTTGTTTGAGCATGGTTTGTATATGTGTAATTCCCAGACACTGAGAGGTGGTTAGGAATAGGGAGTGCACAGTGTAGGGCTATAGCTGTAAACAGTGAAGCACAGTCAGTTCATGCATGAGTAGAAGACAAGTCACTCAATCTACGTCAAAGATAAGGTGTGATGATGTGAGGTATGCCAGCTATGCCAGAAAGAGTAGGGCAGTACATATGTAACATATGCCAGCATAGCTAGCTTGAGTTTTATAAAGAATTTTGTCACTTGTATATCAAACTGATTTGTACAGATGCTTGTGTTAAAAATGTATTTGTAAAGCTGATTGTGTTAAAAATGTATCAACAGTGGGTCCTGCTAGACAGAAAAGAAATATACATTTATATCAGACTGTACTATTGTAGTGGTGCTGCGTAAGCATTGTTGCCTCACAGTAAGACGCTGTCCGGTTCGATTCTCAGCTAGAGCGTCTTCTGCGTGGAGACGTGCATGAATGGGCGTACCTTCGTTGAAGGTTGTGCGTCAGGCCTGGCAAGCCAGTATGTAAAAATCAACTGCCAATCATTAGCAGACCAGAGTTCTGCTGTGGTGACCCCTAACCGGGAAAAGCCGAAAGACACAAACAAACAAACTATTGTAACTGAGGAACTGTATATATGTAACAGAAAATGCTAGAAGGGAAGGGGTTAAGCTCAGCTCAGCTTACCTTAAGAAAAATAGCCATAAATTAAATGACTTGGTTTAGGCAGTAAAGATTTCATCTCGCAGGCCTGAGTGCAACTAGATGCAATGTCTGTGGAAGGCCTGGGTTCTTATTGTCCTTAGTGGTGAACTGATTGGTACCCCTGGGTGCCATAGAATGGCTGGTTAGGTTCCACAGGAGGAATAAAAGAGTTAGAATTGTTTTATATTCTCCAGATGCCATAGCAAAGCCCTAGGTTTGTATTATGACACATCTGTGCTAGATCCTGCTTCATCTTCTAGTCACGGGTAGTGTGGGAACCACAGATTTAGGTGACCAGATGTAATGTCATTCTATAGCCAGCACTGAAATTGTATTTAGGTATTAGTGAGAGATGTGATAGTGACACTCAGCACTCTGCCTTCGATCTGACAACAAGACCATTCACCCACTTCATCTTGCCTTCCTCTGGCAAGTAATTAGGGAACAATAATTCTTCAGTCAGTTAGGAAAATAGTGAGACCAGTTAAATATTCTTTATCTGTATCTGTCTGAGTCTTTCCATCTGTGTTATTTATATTTCCTGTGAATTGAAACTCTGGTGTTTGTTGTAAATAGATATTCAGTATTTTCGTGTTTTCTATTTTATTATTATTAAATATAGCTACACCTTTCATTGTGGCTGGTCTTTTAGAAAATAAATTAACCTTTGAGAATACTTGTATTTATTTGGTGACACTGTCACTTCATGCTCCTGAAAATATTGCTGCTTAGCTTGCACATATTACCATGTGTATGGTATTCATTTTGCTAAGAGTAATTGGGTACCCTGGCAAGAGCCTTAAAGTAGCTGGCTGGTGGCAGTGAATCTACCTTATAGTTGCGTGGAGGTGACAAAGCTGATAAATCTGTGCCAGCCTTTCCCAGATGTGTGTGTGTGTGTGAAGATCAAATCTGAAACAGTGTGTGTGTCAGCTACTTTGAACAGGGACACAGAGCACTATTTTCTGCAGAGAGAAAGGTGAAGTCTTATTTGGGGACTGGAGAGAAAAACCCTCGGGTCTGGAGTGTGCTTCCTATGTGCTCTTAATGGAAATTGTGCTTGGTGCAGAGAGCTGCATCTGAAAATACTGTGTGTATCCATTTTTGTTCTAAGTGAACGTTCCTTACCAGTGTCAGTGGTGAGGATTGAGGCTCCTTGATTACTAGCCCAGAGGAGGGATGTCACATAAGGCAAGTGTAGTTATATTATTTTTTAATCAAATATCACAGTAGGAAATTATTTAGACAAACTAAACAAATCACTTAGATCAAGACCATCCCCAAAACGGTTTTCAGAACAATTGATGTACCTTTACAAATTTATTCTGCTTACTTTAATACAAGTTGAGTAACCATATAAAATATAACTGTATTTTTGAGAGGTATTGACAAATGTTGACTTCATTTGGAATAACAGTTAATAGAGCTACCAGAGATACCTAGTTTGCTTTAGTTACATTTACTCCTTTGTCTTGGCTTTTAAGAAGCATTTCTGTGCACTGCTGATTATTTCATTGAGCAGAAAAGTGCATCAGGTGCCTGTAGCTTTTTAACCTAGAAAATCACTTTGACATTTTTGGAGCTGAGTAAAAAATTTCCACATGTCAGGATTAAGCGTACAGGGGTATTTATTCTTCTGGAGGTAGTTGGTAGTGTGCGACCTGAGGACAACTGGCAGGTACTAGATTTCATTTCACTTGCTTTGATGCCATGTCATTAAGGAACTGGCAGATACCTTTTTTATAAAGACATTGCATGTCCTGTTGTATATGCTAGGTAAAGATTCAAAATAGCAAGATTGCCCCTCTAATAGAAGGGAGTGACATTTGGATCACTCTCTCACTGGCTGAGAAAGTGCAAAGCAACTGGGACCCCATCTTGGAGCTGAAACTGAGTGATTTGTATGTACAAATTAACTACACTCCCTAACTGACAATGCATCTAGAAGTTAGACAACCAAGAGAAAAAGTCCTACTGATGGCCTCTGCTAGAGATGTGGACATGGTGCCTGTAATTATATTGATACAGCCCCTCTTCCATGAAAACAGATGTTTGAACTACTGTCATGAAGTGCTTTATTACAAAATTACAAAAAAATTAAAAAAGTTTCACTCAGCTGATTACTGATGTCTTTGAGTTTATTTTGCTATAACAGGTTTTAACCTGCAAGCTGCACCACAGCTTGTCTGCTGAAACTTTTTCACATAGCTTTCATTACTAGCTACAGTTTCAAAATTCATTGACTAGAAATTTAATTGGGACTTTCTAATCCAGTAATTTAGGTCTGTGAATATGTCCATTCTCCAGAAAAAAGTAGACTCTAACTACAATGTCATACATCTCTCCTCCCATATTTCTGTCTTAAAAAATCCTATTTGGACCATGGCCAAAGTTAAATAATGTTTCTGTGCAGGATACTTTGCACGAATGATGAAGAAATCTTCATTATCACCTTTAAATTTTAATATTTCCAGAATAATGTCTGTTTTAGTACTAGTGTTGTTGGCAAGTGATGTTACTTTTCCTCTCTCACAGAGTCTTCCAACAGTTCCCGTTTTTTATGGCTACTAGAGTCACGTATTGTGTATGCAATAATTTTACTTGTACAGACCCCATTCCATAAAAATCCCAAAAACTTTTAGCATCCTAATTTCCTCCTTTTTGTATTCTTCCTCCATCTGTTTCTTTTTCTTCTTCTCCTTTGCTTTTGTTACCTTCCTCATTGTCCTTATAAAGCTCACTCCTGGAAAGGGGCTTTCATGACAGATATCTGGAAGTTCAGACAGTTCTTAATATTGTAAAAGCTTTTGATGAAAAGCTGAATTCAGGATCTCTCCTTATTTGATCTAGCTGCAGATCTATCATGTGGCTTGTTAGCAAGCAAGTGACTTTAGGTTTTGCCCACTATGTAAGAGCAATGTTCTTCTGGCATTAGGTCATGTATGAGACATCACTTTCCAAGTACTCCTTATACTAAGGTAGTTCAGTGTGCTGTTGGGCTATCATAAATTCTGTTTGGCCATTCCCCTCTTAGTCTTGTAGATTCAGAAAATCTTATTTGGGAAAGATCATCCACAGGTGGTGTGTTCTGAAGAACATTGTGTTTCACTAAAGAGAATGGAGATGTCTCCTCTTCTACTAGCTCAGTAAGGCAAGGTAGAATTCAGATTTGTTGCATTCTTCATCATTTGGCAAGTAACATTTTTGTTCTTCTTTTCTCTTCATTCCCGGTGATCCCACATTGCACATCTCAAAACTTGGAGAAAAATAGGGAGTTCAAGAAATAAGAAATGAGTAGGACTTTTGATGCAGGCCCTTAAGGTGAATAACATGAATCATAAAGAATTTTATACCTGTAAAGTAGCAGAAAGTATTCTGAAAACTAAGCCAACACTGGAGTGGAGAAAGAAGATTTTACAAATAGGGATAACTGGAAGCAAGGATATAGAAAATAGACAAGATGGTGGCGGAATTTTTTGTAGAATATTAACAAGAGAACTAAGGTATCAGGAGCAAATAACTGTGGACGGGAAGTTAGAGTAGAATCAGGCCAATCAGAAGTCTAGACTGCAGGTTTTAGACTTTTTTCTTCACATGGACTTGCTACCAGAGTATAGGCAAAGAGAAAGGAATAGGGAAATGTTAAGTAAAAGACAAACTCTGGCTGAGGTTTTAGTTGTATAGAATAGAAGCTTCAGTTAAAAAGGGATCATTTGTAGGGTTTATAAAATACTGCATGATAACTACAAGAATCAATTAGAAGAGGTTAGACAAGATTGAGACGTGAGAATGTCAAAGTAATATCAAAGCAACAGTAGAAGGACATCTGTATGGCTCCCAAGTATGCAACAAAATCCAGAAGGTTTAGGATATTTGCATGCAAATGTTTGCATTTATACCCCAAGCAGACTTCAGCATTTTTTTCTTCACATAGATAGCAATTTGCTGAAGTTGAGATAACTAGGAACATGTATTTAGGGATCTAGTAAATTGCCATATTTTAAAACATTCCCTGGAGTACTTTCAGAAATATCATGGTAGCAAATGATTGTAACTAAGGAAATCATTCTTTTTAGCCGAGATACAGAATTTGAATTGCCTATACATAGTACGGCCATGCTAGGTTTAATACCGGTTTGTTTTCAGAGGGAGTAGGTGTCCGATGAGACTAATCTAGGCTTCCTTAAAGTAGTTTCCATAATTGTACTTGAACTAGTTCATTCAACTCCGTGTTTAATTTCTTCAGGCAGACGTTATTGCAGGGAAGAGCCCATGATACCTTGGGTGTGCATTGTTAGCTCAGATTTTAATTAAAGCAGGTGCATGCATTTAGGAGGATTGAACAACTATTCATCTCTTTGATCTAGGAAGGGGAGGTCTTAAATTTGGCAAACATTCAACTGACTTGCCAGTTTCATCTTTGCTTGCATTATGGTAGCAAAGCATCCATTGGAAATTTCAGTGGCCAGAGGCCACTTTGTAAGAGGCATGGCTGTGTTTAGTCCTTGCTTAAAAATTCTCTTCCTTGTAAAGTTTTTCATCACAGCCACTTGACTGATTTGTTTTAAACATCTTAGAATGCAGCGATGGTACGGCGGTAACATTGTTACCTCACAGCAAGAGGTTCTCCCGTTCGATTCTTGGCTGGGCTTGGGAGTGCCTTCTGTGTGGAGTCTGCATGTCCTCCCTGCGGTTGGGTAGCATTTGAAAGACATGCGTGTGTAAATGGGCGTGCCTTCGTTGAAGGTTGGGCGTCAAGCTGGCACCTCGGCGTTTCATAAAAATCTACTGCCAATCATTAGTGGACCGGAGTTCTGCTGTAGCGACCCATTACCGGGAAAAGCCGAAAGACAAACAAACATTAAATCATCACAGTTTACAATGCGACATCAGATCATATAGATTAATAACAAAGAAAACAAACCATAATAGCAGTTTCTGTTATCATAATACAGTATGTATATTTTTCTTTTTAACAATTTTCATTCACTCCAACTTTGCATGCATTGCTCATTTCCTACCTCCCCTTAAGCCCAGCTCTCATGCTTTATTCACTATGTATTATTCTTGCAAATTTCTTTTATTTCTATGAATTTTGATCATCCCCTTTAAGAATTCATCCTGTTTCTTTTATCTGTTTTACAATATTCAAAATTTCCATTACAGTTGGTTTACATTTTGATTTTCTAATAATTGCCTTTTTGGCAGCCAATGGCATTAAACTTTGGCATGGCCTTACTATGTATAGGCAATTCATATCCCATATCCCAATTCAAAAAAATAATTTCCTTAATTACTACTTGTTGTTCCTCCAGTATTGCTTTTGAAGTAGTCTGGAGGGAATTCTTAAAATCTGCCAATGTATTACATTATGAAAAAATGTTTCCAGTTATAAGTATCTTCCTAATTTCATGTCCAACATATGCTACTTGCCTGAAGAAAACTCTGAGGTCTATGTGTGGAATAAAAATACCTGTGCAGACATTTCCTTGTAAAACATTTCTAAACCTTCTGGATACTGCTGCATACTTGGTAGCCCTACGGATTACTTCCAGTTGTGCTTTTGTAGTTTGCCTTTCTATTCTGTTTTCCCAATCTTTTCCAGCTGTCATGCAAAGTTGTATATGCTCTACTGCTTCTCCCTTTTTAGCACTCTCAAAAATCCTAATTTAAAGAAACCTACATCACAATATATACAAAATTTGAAAATATTTAAAAATATATGTGAAGTATATAATATATAAAAAGGCATGTTTCTTTAAATTAGGATTTTTATGAGCAGTCCATCTAGCCAGTATAACAATTGGATGTTGTGCACCATGTGATGTACTGGTGGGTGTTTTAAAACGGTTCAAAATTATTTTACTTGACTGTTGTGATGAAGTTCTGTTCTACCTGGAACAAAAGCACTTACCTCATTAAAAACATGATTTTTTTTTAAATCTATCAACAACGTGATTGTTTCTGCTATTACCAGTCCCATTGTTGGAGTTGGCGTGCAGCAAGCAGTGGTTTGGTTCACAGTTTGTTTTTCCATTTTTCTGCATATTATCCTTTTAACTTAGACATAAACAATTTATAATCATGGTTTAAAATTGAAATGGATTTATATAAAGCTAGATTTGAATAGTTGTTACCCTGTAGCAGTTCTACAACTACCACTGTTTTTTCCTATGAGTCTGATACCCCCACACACTTTTAAAGTATTATTAAGCTAAGTTTTCTAGTACTTTGTCTCTTTCCTCCTAACTTCCAAATTTCCACAGGAATACTTGTCCATTCCTAGAAACTTCCCAATTGATTAACTGTACATTACTGTTTTTATTTAATTTCCTCCTGACTTGGCTATTAATTGTTGATCCTGCTGTTCCTCTAAATCTAACCTTTACTTAAGTAAGTTTTCCATAAATATTCAATTTGTGCCTTGTTCTTGGTTCTCCACTCCTGTGCTTTATATACCTTTTCAGAAATTTTCTTAAATACCTCTAATTGCCTCTGTAGGGTATTTGGTTATTTTTATTTATTTATTGGTTTGTTTTTGGTCACAGGCTTCCTAAATTTGACTTCAGCCATTTCTGTTCTCTGTTGTTCAAGTTATTGTGATGAAGGTTTTTGCTTTCTGGATTTATTATAAAAAATAGCTGCTTAAAAACAACCTTTATAAAGTCATATATGTTGCCCAAATACTCCATTATTTTATCTTCAGCATTTTGCAGTTACACCTTTTCTGTTGAGTCGCCTTCTTCTGTGAATCTTTATCCCTTGTCAGCCCTTCTAAGTAATTCCTGTTGTTACTTTTCCAAAGTCTACTTTCATATTATAAGTTTGGAAGTGGCAGTGTCTCTTTTCATTAGCTTTTATTAGTGTATAATCTGGTTATTGGATGGATCTCAAAGCTTTCAATTAATTATACATAGTCCTGTGAAATTCATTTTCAGTGCAGTCAAGTTCAGTTATTGCATCTTATGGGATAATACGTACATTGTAACTGAGTTCCTTTTAATGAAAGTACACCTTCATTACCAAATGTTATCATATATTTCATCAGAAATGTTCCTGTTTTGTTATATTTTCCCTTGTAAGTCCCCTGGTGCATCTGCACTATTGCAAACTGGGTTTCAGTCCTCACTGATAAGTAATAATCTGTGCTGTTAGCTGACTGTTTCTCACAAATTTCTGCTAAACTCCAAAATTCTAGTTTTAGGTGGAAAGTAAATGCAAGCTAGTGTAATCTCCTTCCTCTGTCAATATTCCCTTGCTATCACAAATCTTTCATTACTGTCCTTTTTTCTGTTCCATCTCTATTGGTGCCTGCAATCAGTATTATTACTGCCCTTTTTCTTTATCCCTGATATTCTGCTAAACATCTACCATGAAAACTTGTATTTGTTAAATTTTCATGCTTATTTCTATCCAAAGGCATCTGCTGTTTACAAGTTATACTACTTAATTTATAACTCTGTTTTTTTTTTTTGGGGGGGGGGTTGTACCTCTAAGGCCATCAGCAATCCTTGTTAATATTGACATAGCAGCCATTCTAATAAAATGCTGTAATGCAACATATTGTACAACAGGACAGTTCTTTTCAGTATATGTTCATTCTTGTAGCTTTCATGCACACACCGACTGACAGTCTGATCTTATATGTAGTTGCTTCTTTTCATCTCTGTTTGAAACTATGTCATATTTCTGAATACTTTTCATTTTAATAAAAGCATCCAAGAAACAAAAAAAAGGTGAATACACTTTCCAAAACAAAATCCCAGATTATCTGACAGCAGTCATATAAAACTATATACAGTTTCCAAAACTGAAGTCTAATCATCCCAAATAACCAAAGTTACTCCAAATTGATGGGTGCATTCATATGTATTTCCTGTGCTAATGTTAAGGTAAACCATGCTAATGCACACGTTAGAGCTTGTGTTCCCACTTATAAAGATTATCTGTTCTTCTCTTGTCTCTATTTCTCTCCCAGATGTGAAAAATGGATTGCATGCTTTCAATGAACATTGACTTTTAGCTTTAAGAAAAAGTACATTGGCTACCATTAAATATATTAAATTGTGCACTGTTACATTTAATTGCATTGTAATACTTAGGCTGCTAGGGAGGTGACTGATTGTATGAATAACTATTCACTTCCACAGTTTCACATTTAAATTTCTTACTTTACTTTTTTTAATTTTATTTATTTACTTATATATATTTGTTTAGAGGAGTAATGCACTGATCAATATTGACCAATTTCAGGCTCAGCCTGGGTACTTTCACTGGACTGCTTGCTAATATGCATTTAAAAGTTAATTACATTGTACCTTACAGATTTCATTTAGAACAAGCTGTTTCACTGACCTACTTGCCAGTGTCCTTATAAAAGTTAATTGAGCTTTACTTTGTAGGTTTTATTTAGAACACAGTGTCAGGGCTAGCCACTCATCAGTGTAATCATTGGCTCTAGGTGATTTGGTCACATTGACTAATGTTGATGTGAGACTCTGACTGCATGTAAACATGTGAAAATGGGACTTCATGACAATGACAACACTCTTATGATTGTCTGCGCCTGCTGGCTGCTTGTTTTCAGTCTGAAGCAAGTGCTAATAGGAAAAAATAAACAGTTCATTTATAAATGAAAGAAAAAAACAGAACATTTACATAATTTTATTTTTTGTAAGACTTTTTGCCTAAACAATTGTCTAGTACTTAAACTAAAACATTAATCTAGGCTTTCATCAATAACCTATTAGCACCAGTGTTGTGTGGAATGTCATAACTCTAGACATCCATCTGTATAAAAATATAGGGGAAATTGTCATTTAGATGTATAAAT